>NC_058081.1:106728856-107028945 GCF_014858855.1 Bufo gargarizans | reverse complement strand
ACATCATCGAGGAGTGTGTAGGCCAGCCCTATAGTATTGATACCCAAACCGGAAGAGATGTTGCGGTTTTATGACGATTTTAAAAACTAGGTATCTAAGTTCAACGCGCATCCCATGCCCCGGGTAGACGAGCTGATTACAAGGTTAGGACAAGCCCTGTATTTTTCTGTTTTGGACCTCACCAAAGGGTACTGGCAGGTACCCTTAACGGAGGCTGCCAAAAAGAATACGGCCTTCATCACACCGGAGGGGCTGTACTAGTATAAGGTGTTACCCTTTGGTCTGCATGGCGCCCCCGCCACTTTCCAAAAGCTAATGGACATTGTGCTGCGACCACATCGTCGGTACAGTTCGGCTTACCTGGATGATATTGTCATCCACAGTACCGAGTGGGAAAGTCACCTTCCCAAAGTGCAGGCTGTAGTAGACTCCCTTTGAAAAGCTGGACTAACCCCTAACCCCAAAAAATGCACAATAGGGTTAGGGGAGAAAAAATACCTGGGGTATGTCATTGGGCACAGAGTAATCAAACCCAAGTAAACAAAATAGAGGCGATAAGAAATTGACCCTGACCTGTCACCACTAAACAAGTAAAGTCATTCCTAGGAATGATAGGCTATTACATGAGATTTGTTCCCCACTTTTCCACTATAGCCGTGCCCTTGACCGGGCTCTTGAAGGGGCGAAAAATAGTGACGGTTCGCTGGGATCAGCAGGCGGAAAAGGCTTTTTCCACTTTGAAGTCGGCCCTTGTGTGGGTCACCGGTTTTGGTGACGCCCGACTTCAATAGGGAGTTCGTGGTACAGACAGATGCCTCCGAAGTAGGCCTTGGTGCTGTACTCTCTCAGGAAGACAATGGGGAGGAACATTCCGTTCTCTTTTTAAGTCGCAAGCTCACCCCAGCTAAAACCAGGTATAGTATAGTGGAGAGAGAGTGCCTAGCTATCAAGTGGGCACTCGAGTCTCTCCGCTACTATTTGCTGAGATAGTTCCGCATGGTGACTGACCACTCCCCTCTCAAGTGGATGAGCCAGGCCAAAGAAAGAAATGCTCAAGTCACCAGGTGGTTCCTGTCCTTACAGAACTTACAGTTCTCCATGGAACACAGGGAAGGCCAGTTGCAGGGAAACATGGATGCCCTGTCCTGCGTATTGTATCACTGAGGGCAAGGACCTGGGTATACTGTATGGCAGGTGTGAACAAAGGGGGGGAAGTAAGAAGGTACCTGGGATCATCGTGGATGGAAGGTTTGTGTCACCGAGGTTTCTGGCCTCGGTGAAGTAAGAGCCAATATTTTATGTGTCAGCAGCAGCTATTGCTAATTGACACCTTGAGATTTAGCATGGCTGTCATAGCTGATCCGGGACGGCTCTTACTGGGAGTAGTCAAAGTGCTGAGTGGATGACTACTCCCCATGTTCCAGGCTAGGTTTCACCAGGCATAAAAACCAGCTAGCACTGCCAGGTGTGTGGATTTACCTCCCTCTGACAGTGGAGTTCAGGATTTACCTCCCTCTGACAGGAGTCTGTGTGCTGTGAACTGAGGGCTGTGCTGGGATTTGAGGTTTGAGCCGGGCTGGAGGACTCAGGCCTCTTTAAAGGTGAACAGGCCGCCTATAGACTTGATGAGGCTGAACTGCTAACAGAGTGTGAATTAAAACTCAGGAGAAAAGGTGACTTTTATTGTTGACTTTTCTTGTGTGCGAACAAACACCACAAGGTTCGTCGAAACGCGCGTCAGGGCTGGCACCATCCTGGAAGAAGCACATAATGGATAATTGATTCTGTGTTATATATGTTTGATAATTTTGGCATTATGCACTCGCACTTTAATTTTATCTATATGTGGAAATCATATTGAATCACTGCCCTTGCGTCTTCCTCCTGTGGATGCCGCCTTTCCCTGCACCTATTCTCTATGTATGGATTGTCCCTTATGTATTGTGTTAATAAAATTTACCTACATCTTATGCGGTCTGGTAGTTTCTTGATAGGTATTCCTACCAGGCAGTATGCTTAGTTTAATAGGGTTACTCATGCTGAGAGAGGCTCTTTAACCCTTTGGAGGTTTTAATTTTTCTTTCCTATCTTCCTTGAGCCATAACTTTTTTATACTTCTATTCACATAGCTGTATGAGGGCTTATTTGTTGCGGGACAAGTTGTACTTTCTAATAGCACAATTCATTTTGGGATACAATGTAGTGGGAAGCAGTAAAGAAATTCCAAATGGGGCGGAATTGGAAAAAGAATCGTAATTCCTCCATTGTTTTCCGAGTTTTGTTCGCACAGTGTTCATTCTCTGGGTCAGTATGATTACAACGATACCCCATAGGTATAGGTTTTTTATGTCTAAATAGTGTAAAAAAAATTGAAACTTTAAAAAAAAAATTTTTTTTACATTACCATATTCTGACCCCCATAACTTTTTTACAGTTATATCTACTGAGCTGTATGGGGACTTATATTTTGTGGAACAATCTGTAGTTTGTATTGAAAACACATTTTATTAATTTTTTGGGGGTAAAAAAAAGCAATGAAAAAATGGCAAATTGGCCATTTTGACCCTTTTTTTCGTTACGACATTCACCGTATTGGAAAAATATTTTAATATTTTTCTAGTACGGGCGTTTTCGGTTGTGGTGATACCCAGGATGTTTATATTTTTGTTATTTTTTTATTTTTATTTTATTATATGGAAGACCCCCTTCCATATAATCATTTAAACTTTGATTTTTTTTTTATATATTTTTAAACTTTTTTTATTTTCTGTAGTGATTTTGAAGCTTATATATGAGCCTACAAAACCTATTTTTTTTATTTTGAACAATCATGTACACTGCCTGTCCAAAAAATAAAGTCGCCACCTGGATTAAACTAAGCAAATAGTTATGAACCTCCTATTGGATAATTGCTGCATGGGCAATTATCTTTCAGCTGGCAATAAGTTATTTAACCCCAACTGGTGCAATGAGTTGCTTCTCATTTCTTAAACAACCATGTCGAAAGACACATCTCGTGGTCGTGGAAAAGATGTTTGAGAAGGGTCAAATCACTGGCATGCATCAAGCAGAGAAAACATCTAAGGTGATTGCAGAAACTACTAAAATTGGGTCAAGAACTGTCCAACGCATTATTAAAAACTGGAAGGATAGTGGGGACCCATCATATTCGAGGAAGAAATGTGACGGGAAAAAATCCTAAATGATCGTGATCGGCAATCACTTAAACGTTTGGTAGAATCAAATTGAAGAAAAACAACAGTAAAACTAAGGGCTATGTTTAATAGTGAAAGTAAGAGCATTTTCACACGCACAATGCAAAGGGAACTCAAGGGATTGGGACTGAGCATCTCTGTAGTCGTAAGAAAACCACTAATCAGTGAGGCAAACCAGAAAAAAAAGGCTTCAATTTGCTAGGGAGCATAAACATTGGAGCAATGGAAGAAGGTCATGTGGTCTGATGAGTCCAGATTTACCCTGTTCCAGAGTGTTGGGCGCATCAGGGTAAGAAGAGAGGCAGATGAAGTGATGCACCCATCATTCCTAGTGTCTACTGTACAAGCCTGTGGGGGCAGTGCTATGATCTGGGGTTGCTGTAGTTGGTCAGGTCTAGGTTCAGCAACAGTATGTGCTCCAAGAATGAGGTCAGCTGACTACCTGAACCTACTGAATGACCAGGTTATTCCATTAATGGATTTTTTTCTTCCCTGATGGCACAGGCATATTCTAAGATGACAATGCCAGGATTCATCGGGCTCAAATTGTGAAAGAGTGGTTCAGGGGGCATGAGGCATCATTTTCACACATGGATTGGCGACCACAGAGTCCAGACCTTAACCCCATTGAGAATCTTTGCGATGTGCTGGAGAAGGCTTTGCACATCAGTCAGACTCTATTATCATCAATGCAAGATCTTGGTGAAAAATTAATGCAATACTGGATGGAAATAAATCTTGTGAAATTGCAGAAGCTTATCGAAACAATGCCACAGCGAATGCGTGCCGTAAGCAAAGCTAAAGGCTTTTTTTTGGTGGCAACTTTTTTTTGGTGGCAACTTTTTTTTGGGACACGCAGTGTATTTTTAAACTGGACTGTGTGGCGAAACCAACCTCGCCACTGGGTTTTGGAGAGGACTGTTTAAAAGCCTCTTGCCTCAGGATTATGGCCCATAGTAACTGTAAAGGAGAAGACAGACCGGCCGCACAGCTTAAATCTGTCTGTAGAATTGTATTTTATGTTATTATGCGTTCGGTTAAATTGTATGTTATGTGAGGGCACCCAGATAGCTAATATTATTGTATCCGTGTATTCTGAGTGCCATTCACCTAATGATATGCACTCAGACTTGAGCTATCTGGGGATATGTTAAATGTCTGTGTTTGCTGTGGGGGTGTGCCATTGTGTGTTTGGGTGGTGATTCCTGTCCTGTTGTCTCCACATGTGTATTGGTGATCTCCCCTTTGTCCTGAGAGATAATTGGATTGTCTTCGGTCGTCTCCAGGACAGAGGGGAGGAAACCATGATGCATTGTGGGGATATGTTGTATCTGTCCTGTATCTGCAACAAACTGCAATAAAAACCAGGCTGGGTGTGCCAGCACTTCAGACCACTGCTTGACCCTGATCACGGAGCCTTGTCTCGTCATTGGGGGGATTCCATGTATGCTGTTGGAGACTGATTGCCAGGAGTGTAAGCTGACGGATACGCTTTTCCTGTTCGTCTGCCGGCAGCTACTTGCGAGGTTCCAGCTTGGAGTGCTATTTTGTATCCAGTTCGGGAGGTTGGTGTTCTGCAGTAGCTGTGCCTGTCTCTCGGAAAGGGGCATATCGCCTGAACGGATCTTAACCCCTTGTCTGCTGAAACCGTGCCGTTACATTGGTGGCAAGCAGCGGGATCGTTCCTACAGCCAGAAGGACAGCTACAGGAGACACCATTTCTTTGGATTCTACAATTTAAGGGCAACGCATGTCCCAGTACAGCGACCCTAAAAGCACCAGGATGGAACCAGCAGTGTTATACGAGGAGGAGGACCTGGATGGCCGGGATGCATTAAGGAAAGGCATCTGGTACCAGGCCCTGGATAATGTACAATACCAGCGAGGTGAGAGTCTCCCCAGTGAAGAGCAGCGGTTGCAGAAGCAAGTGGCCCTGCGGATGTCCTTCCTGGGAGAGCAGCCCCTGGAGGAATGGGTGATAGAACTACAGCACCGGGTATGGCAGGAGCTATGGCTGGAGGATGCCTACCAGGCGCTTTGGTGGTATGTGGCACAGTTTATACCCTGGACAGCTGAGCATGACAAGCCAGAGGGAGAGGAGTTTGATGGTCCTGGCTTGTTATGGGAGTCCTTTGCAGAGCCTGACTTCGGGAGCCCTGCACAGTCCAGACTTCAGGACATTTTCTATGAGAGGGAGGCTAGGCATGAGTGGGATGACCCCCATGAGGTAGAGCAAGACCTGGCTCACCTAGCAACCCTGGAGTGGGAACTGGAGCAGGACTACCGAGATCTCTTCCACTCCATTGAGAAGGCTCAGCAGGACGGTAAGGTGACAGACCCAGATCCAGACCCATTCAGCTGGGCAGATATTGTAGAGTGTTACTGGGAAGGACCCCAGGTGGCCGGTAGAGATGGGACCAAGGTCTCTCCACCGGTCCTGCAGGGAATTGGGAGCCTAGTCTCCATTCCCCAGCGGCAGGCTGAGTTACAGGGGGCAGAGGTAGTTGTTCCTGCCCCCCAGCAGCAGAGTGATATGCCGGGAAGGCAGTGTGAAGTGCAGGGAGAGGAGAGCAGCGACCTCCCTCCCGAGCGGCAGGCTGAGTTACAGGGGGCAGAGGTAGTTGTTCCTGCCCCCCAGCAGCAGCATGATTTTTTGGGAATTGGGAGCCGAGTCTCCATTCCCCAGCGGCAGACGGAGTTACAGGGGGCAGAGACAGTCGGTCCTGTCCCCCAGCGGCAGAGTGTCCTACAGGGAATAGAGAGCCCAGTCTCCTTTCCCCAGCAGCAGGACACTGTATTGGGAGCGGAGGCGGTCGGTCGCACTCCCCAGCGGCTGGAAGTATGTATGGGAGAGGAGCTCGTTACCCCCTCTCCCCAGCGGCAGCTTAACGCACCAGGGGGAGACAGTAAGCCCCACAACAGTGCAGATGGGACCGTGGTCTCTGCACTTACAGCACAGGGGGTAGAGACAGTCGGTCTCCCCCTCCAACAACCAGGCTCCAACCAGGCTTCTTCCGTGGTAGCGCTGGCACCAGGGCTGAGTACCGCTAATCCCTGCCCACAAAGCAACCTCCACTCCAAGCCAGGGAGCAACACAGAGACCGGGAGTACCAGCTTCCAACATCACCTTGGTGGACTTACTGGACAGAGACAGGCTACGAAATTCAGCAGGTCCAGTATTGGGTTGTGGGTGGGCTGCCAGACTAACTCAGGTACCGACCGGCGTGAGGTCAGGTATCTGGTTAGTCTTCCCTGGGGGGGGGAGATGTGTGGCGAAACCAACCTCGCCACTGGGTTTTGGAGAGGACTGTTTAAAAGCCTCTTGCCTCAGGATTATGGCCCATAGTAACTGTAAAGGAGAAGACAGACCGGCCGCACAGCTTAAATCTGTCTGTAGAATTGTATTTTATGTTATTATGCGTTCGGTTAAATTGTATGTTATGTGAGGGCACCCAGATAGCTAATATTATTGTATCCGTGTATTCTGAGTGCCATTCACCTAATGATATGCACTCAGACTTGAGCTATCTGGGGATATGTTAAATGTCTGTGTTTGCTGTGGGGGTGTGCCATTGTGTGTTTGGGTGGTGATTCCTGTCCTGTTGTCTCCACATGTGTATTGGTGATCTCCCCTTTGTCCTGAGAGATAATTGGATTGTCTTCGGTCGTCTCCAGGACAGAGGGGAGGAAACCATGATGCATTGTGGGGATATGTTGTATCTGTCCTGTATCTGCAACAAACTGCAATAAAAACCAGGCTGGGTGTGCCAGCACTTCAGATCACTGCTTGACCCTCAACACGGAGCCTTGTCTCGTTATTGGGGGATTCCCTGTATGCTGTTGGAGACTGATTGCCAGGAGTGTAAGCTGACGGATACGCTTTTCCTGTTCGTCTGACTGACAGCTACTTGTGAGGTTCCAGTTTGGAGTGCTATTTTGTATCCAGTTCGGGAGGTTGGTGTTCTGCAGTAGCTGTGCCTGTCTCTCGGAAAGGGGCATATCGCCTAAACGGATTTTAACCCCTTGTCTGCGGAAACGGTGCCGTTACAGACTTATTATTGAGAATTGCTCATTACTTATGTTGGCCAAAATAAGAATTGCAGTTTGAATATTCTCAGCCTCTTCAGCGAGGCTGAGCTCATTCAAACCAAATACCGGTGTCCCCAATGGCCGCAGGGGATGCTGGTAGGATGCCCAGAAGCGCAAGTTTTTTTGCGCATTTAGATGCAGTAATCTCATTTGATCACGGTATCTAAAGCCTTACCGCGATCTGCATTATTGCCGGTCGAGGTTTAGCCACAGGTCTCTTCTATTTCAAACAGCGGACGCCAAGTTTGCTTATCGCTCCATTTCCGTACATGTACGGTGCTGGTAGCGAAAGGGTTAAATAATGTTAAAGTATAAAATTCCACTATAAATAGTTATGATTTAAATGGAATATTATAAAAATGACATAATTTAAACCTTTTCTTATAAACATTAGTTTTTCTTTTTCAGTTTGTTTTTTTATGACTAGTGTAAGAAGGTACAAGGAATCATCGTGCCAGTTTTCATGTGTCAGCAGCAGTTGCTGTTTGACACTTTGCTATTTAGTATGGCTGTATAACTGATCCGGGACGGCTCTTACTGGAAGTAGTCAAAGTGCTGGGTGGGTGACTACTTCTCACATTCCAGGCCGGGTTTTGTCAGGCCTATAAAAAACAGCCAGCAGTGTCAGGTGTGGGTAATTGTATCTCTCTCTCTGACATTGAAGCTCTGGCAATCTCTCTTCACAGTAGATATACCACGATATGTGCCCTCTTACGGTGGATATGCCAAGATATGTGCCCAGTGCCCCTTTCACAGTGGTTATGCCCAGATGTGCCCCCTTCGCAGTAAATGAAAAAAACAAACAATAAATACTTATCGCCTCAATCACCTGGTTCCTCCCATGATCTGCGCTTCCCATCAGCAGCAGCAGGATACTGTGACACATCGTGTTGCTGTGTAGGAGGAGCAGAGGCTGATTCCCAGCCTGCCCCGCTCCTCCTCCTACACAGATCAGCAGGATGATGTGTGAGGACATCATGCTGCTGCTGCTGTGGAGCACTGGCGGCTCAATGGTGGAGTGGGGAGCAAATAGTTCCCTGCTTCAGTGGCGTGCCTATGGTGTTTTGGCACCCGGGGCCCCCCCCCCGAATGCTTTAAAAAAGAGTGTACCCCCTCACAGTAGTATTGCCCTCATTGTACAACCTTCACAGTAGTTTTGTACAGAAGTGTGCCCCCTCAGTGTGTTATGCCGACATTGTGCCCTCTCACAGTAGTTATGCCCGCTCTGTGCCCCTTTCACAGTTGTAATGCCCTATCAGTGCCCCCTTCACAGTAATAATCCCCATTGTGCCCCCTTCATAGTAATAATCCACACTGTGCCCCCTTCATAGTAGAAATCCCCATGGTGCCCCCTTCACATTAATAATGCCAACTGTGCCCCCTTCACAGTAATAATGCCCACTGTGCCCCCTTTATTGTAGTAATGCCCTCTGGCTCTGTGCCCCTCCATAGTAGAAATGCCCATTGTGCTCCCTTCACATTAGTAATGCCCTCTGTGCCCCCTCCAGAGTGGTAATGCCCTCTGTGCCCCCTCCATAGTACAAATGCCCTCTGTGCCCCCTCCATAGTAATAACGTCCTCTGTGCCCCCTCCATAGTAATAAAGTCCTCTGTGTCCCTTCCATAGTAATAATGTCCTCTGCGCCCCCTCCATAGTAATAAAGACCTCTGTGGCCACTCCATAGTAATAAAGACCTCTGTGCACCTTCCATAGTAATAAAGTCCTCTGTGTCCCTTCCTTAGTAATTAAGTCCTCTGTGCCCCCTCCATAGTAATAAAGTCCTCTGTGCTCCCTCCATAGTAATAAAGCCCTCTGTGCCCCCTCCATAGTAATAAAGTCCTCTGTGTCCCTTCCATAGTAATAAAGTCCTCTGTGTCCCTTCCATAGTAATAAAGTCCTCTGTGCCCCCTCCATAGTAATAAAAACCTCTGTGCCCACTCCATAGTAATAAAGACCTCTGTGCACCGTCCATAGTAATAAAGTCCTCTGTGTCCCTTCCATAGTAATAAAGTCCTCTTTGCCCCCTCTATAGTAATTAAGTCCTCTGTGCCCCCTCCATAGTAATAAAGACCTCTGTGCCCCCTCCACAGTAATAAAGACCTCTGTGCCCCCTCCACAGTAATAAAGACCTCTGTGCACCTTCCATAGTAATAAAGACCTCTGTGCACCTTCCATAGTAATAAAGTCCTCTGTGCACCTTCCTTAGTAGAAATGCCCTCTGTGCCCCCTTCATAGTAATAAGACCTCTGTGCCCCCTCCATAGTAATAAGACCTCTGTGCCCCCTCCATAGTAATAAGACCTCTGTGCCCCCTCCATAGTAATAAAGTCCTCTGTGCCCCCTCCATAGTAATAAAGCCCTCTGTGCCCCCTCCATAGTAATAAAGCCCTCTGTGCCCCCTCCATAGTAATAAAGCCCTCTGTGCTCCCTCCATAGTAATAAAGCCCTTTGTGCTCCCTCTGTATTAAAAAAAAACAACACAGTAACTACTCACCTTGTCCCGTTCCTGAAGCTCACAGTCCTCTCTTCCCTGCAGTCACATATCATGCTGCAGCACGGTGTGGGAGGAGACTATGCAGATTACTGGGCTGCAGGCTCCGCCCACACATGCCAGCAGTGTGATCTGTGCGTGCAGGCTGAATGGTGGAGCGGGGAGAAGTCTTCCTGGTTCACCATTCAAAGCGCGGCTGGCTTGAAGGAGGGGAGGAGCGCTGGGAGCTGAGCGGTGAGTGACAGGACCCAGCTCCCTGCGCTGCAGCAATGAACGCTTCCATCTGTATTGATGGAAGCGCTCATTGCTTCTGGCCTCTGGCAGTTGTGCTGTGGGCCCCCACAGGAGTATGCCGGGTGCTGACGCCGGCCTTGCCGTCATTCCCTGCTATTTGGGAAGGTGTGTAGAGCACACATGTCAACTCATCGAGTTTTATTTATACAGTAGTCTTTCTCACCCATTCTCCCAGTGTTATTCCGTTTGTATTCAGTTGATGTGGAGAAGGCACAATATGTAAGGCTGTGTTTACTAACAGCATTATAGGTCTGGTCTGGGGTATGAAATTAATTTAGGATTCTGGGGTCTGATGTTAATATCTGGGTCAGGATATACAGTCATGTGAAAAAATTAGGACACCCTTTGAAAGCATGTGGTTTTTTGTAACATTTTTAATAAAAGGTTATTTCATCTCCGTTTCAACAATACAGAGACTAAACAAAGAAAACTGAAGAAAAGTCTTTTCAAGATCTTCTGTAAATGTCATTCTACAAAAATGCCTATTCTAACTGAGGAAAAAGATAGGACACCCTTGCCCCTAATAGCGAGTGTTACCTCCTTTGGCTGAAATAACTGCAGTGAGACGGTTCTTGTAGCCATCTACCAGTCTTCGACATCGGTCTGAGGAAATTTTACCCCACTCCTCAATGCAGAACTTTTTCAGCTGTGAGATGTTTGAGGGGTTTCTTGCACGTACAGCCCTTTTCAAGTCACCCCACAGCATCTCAATGGGATTCAAATCTGGACTTTGACTTGGCCATTCCAGGACTCTCCATTTCTTCTTTTTCAGCCAATCTTTGGTTGATTTACTAGTATGTTTTGGGTCATTGTCATGTTGCATGGTCCAGTTCCGCTTCAGCTTTAATTTTCTAACTGATGGTCTCACATGTTCTTCAAGCACCTTCTGATACACAGTAGAATTCATCGTGGATTCTATGATGGTGAGCTGACCAGGTCCTGCTGCAGCAAAGCAGCCCCAAACCATGACACTTCCACCTCCATGCTTCACAGTTGGTATGAGGTTCTTTTCTTGGAATGCTGTGTTTGGTTTACGCCAAACATGTCCTCTGCTGTTGTGTCCAAATAATTCAATTTTGGACTCATCTGTCCAAAGAACATTATTCCAGAAGTCCTGGTCTTTGTCAACTTTATCTCTGGCAAATGTCAGTCTGGCCTCGATGTTTCTCTTGGAAAGCAAAGGTTTCCTCCTTGCACACCTCCCATGCAAGTTAAACTTGTACAGTCTCTTTCTGATTGTAGAGGCATGTACTTCTACATCAACAGTAGCCAGAGCCTGCTGTAGTTCTCGAGATGACACTTTAGGGTTTTTGGAGACCTCTTTTAGCATCTTGCGGTCTGCTCTTGGGGTGAACTTGCTGGGGCGACCAGTCCTGGGCATGTTGGCAGTTGTTTTGAAAGCCCTCCACTTGTAGACTATCTTCCGGACAGTGGAATGGCTGATTTCAAAATCTTTTGAGATCTTTTTATATCCCTTCCCAGACTCATAGGCTGCTACAATCTTTTTTCTGAAGTCCTCTGACAGCTCTTTTGCTCTCACCATGGTGCTCACTCTCACTTCAACAGTCAGGAGCACACCAAACTAAATGTCTGAGGTTTAAATAGGGCAAGCCTCATTCAACATGCAGAGTAACGATCTACTAATTATGTGCACCTGGTGTGATATACCTGTGTGAGATCTGAGCCAATTTAAGAGGGAATACATGTGAGGGTGTCCTATCTTTTTCCTCAGTTAGAATAGGCATTTTTGTAGAATGACATTTACAGAAGATCTTGAAAAGACTTTCCTTCAGTTTTCTTTGTTTAGTTGGATTACTTTAATCTCTCTGTATTGTTGAAACGGAGATGAAATAACCTTTTATTAAAAATGTTACAAAAAACCACATGCTTTCAAAGGGTGTCCTAATTTTTTCACATGACTGTATTTAGTTAATATAGTCTGGGGTTTGAAATTAATTTAGGGGTTGTGATATATTTAGTAGATCTGGTCTGGGGTCTGAAATTAATTTAGCCATCTTGTCTGACGTCAGATATATTTATATCTTAATATATTTAGCGGGTCTGGTCTACAGTTTGATATTAAAATCCGAGTCAGGTTTGGGATTTGATATTAAAGGGTTTTCTCACTTCAGCAAATTGCATCTATTATGTAGAGAAAATTAATACAAGGCACTTACTAATGTATTGTTATTGTCCATATTGTCTCCTTTCCTGGCTAAATTAATTTTCCATCACATTATACACTGCTCGTTTCCATGGTTATGTCCACCCTACAATCCAGCAGCAGTGGTCGTGCTTGCACACTATAGGAAAAAGCAGCCTATGTGCCCTCCCGTGGTCCTGGCAATTGGATAGGCTGGGTCTTTTTCCTATAGTGTGCAAGCACAACCACCATTGCTGGATTATATGGCGGTCATAACTATGGAAATGAGGAGTGTTTAATGTGCCACCAATGGGGAGATAGCAGGGAGGAGAAGGAGAGCGGCTATGGCCACTGCACCACCAATGAATGTCATTAATTCAAGTATAGGAGGCAGTGGGTGCCGGCGGCAGTATCACATACATGGCACCCGGCCTCAATAACAAGGCATGTGATCCGCGGAAATTAATTGCCCTGTTATTGAGGTCAGGTATGTAATACCGCCGCTGGCACCCGCTGCCTCCTATACTTGAATTCATGTGTTAATTACATTCATTGGTGGCGCAGTGCGTCCCTTCCCCCCCCAGTATTATAAATTCTAACCATTGGTGGCGCAGTGCGTCCCCCAAGTATTAGTATCATTGGTGGCAGTGGCCAGGGTCCCCTCCCCCTCTACATTGGTGGCAGTTCCGATCGGAGCCCCAGCAGTGTAATCCTGGGGATCCGATTTGTTACCATGGCAGCCAGGACGCTACTGAAGCCCTGGCTGCCATGGTAAGCTCCCTGCTGCTGTGTGTACTATGCACAATGCAGCAGAGATAGTGTAAAGTCCTATTCACCCTAATAGAGCTCTATTAGGGTAAATAGGACAAGGGTTCTAGCCCCTAAGGGGGCTAATAGTAAATACAAATAAAAAGTTAAAAATAAATAAAAAATTGTAATGCAAGGCACCAGCGAAACAGACCAGTGAGGATGAAGTCAAAGGGGTTTATTAACAAAATAAACAAAGTCCAGGTAAACTTTCCTGGGCAAATATCAGGCAAACAAAAAACAAAGAAAAGCCAGAAGTAGTCCCGACCGCGTATCCCCTTGCGGATACACGACAGGCTCTGCAAGAGTGTGTCGACATGGACACCGGAATGGAATAGGCACTGGAGACAAGCTCTGCCGCAACGCACTGCCACTAGCCCGGCCAAGCTGTCCCCGAAAGCCATGCGGTCTTCCCCTCCAGCGTACATGCGAACGCATCCTCGCATCGGTTCGCGAAGGGGTCGGAGCTGGTGTATTAATGGAGACACGCGTAACCTGTCCCACATCTACACAAGGACCCTTTTTGGTCACACCGGAGTGAGAGACAGGTGAGGAAGGTGCAACAAAGAAGGCCCAAGACAATTGAACAGTTAGAGGCCTGTATTAGACAAGAATGGGAGAGCATTCCTATTTCTAAACTTACAAACTGGATTCCCAAAAAGTTGGGACACTAAACAAATTGTGAATAAAAACTGAATGCAATGATGTGGAGATGGCAAATGTCAATATTTTATTTGTAATATAACGTAGATGACAGATCAAACGTTTAATCCGAGTAAATGTACAAACCGGATTCCAAAAATAGTTGGGACACTATACAAATCGTGAATAAAAACTGAATGCAATGACGTGGAGGTGCCAACTTCTAATATTTTATTCAGAATAGAACATAAATCACGGAACAAAAGTTTAAACTGAGAAAATGTACCATTTTAAGGGAAAAATATGTTGAATCAGAATTTCATGGTGTCAACAAATCCCCAAAAAGTTGGAACAAGGCCATTTTCACCACTGTGTGGCATCTCCCCTTCTTCTTACAACACTCAACAGACGTCTGGGGACCGAGGAGACCAGTTTCTCAAGTTTAGAAATAGGAATGCTCTCCCATTCTTGTCTAATACAGGCCTCTAACTGTTCAATTGTCTTGGGCCTTCTTTGTTGCACCTTCCTCTTTATGATGCGCCAAATGTTCTCTTTAGGTGAAAGATCTGGACTGCAGACTGGCCATTTCAGTACCCGGATCCTTCTCCTACGCAGCCATGATGTTGTGATTGATGCAGAATGTGGTCTGGCATTATCTTGTTGAAAAATGCAGGGTCTTCCCTGAAAGAGATGACGTCTGGATGGGAGCATATGTTGTTCTAGAACCTGAATATATTTTTCTGCATTGATGGTTCCTTTCCAGACATGCAAGCTGCCCATGCCACACGCACTCATGCAACCCCATACCATCAGAGATGCAGGCTTCTGAACTGAGCGTTGATAACAACTTGGGTTGTCCTTGTCCTCTTTGGCTTGGATGACATGGCGTCCCAATTTCCAAAAAGAACTTCGAATCGTGACTCGTCTGACCACAGAACAGTCTTCCATTTTGCCACACTCCATTTTAAATGATCCCTGGCCCAGTGAAAACACCTGAGCTTGTGGATCTTGCTTAGAAATGGCTTCTTCTTTGCACTGTAGAGTTTCAGCTGGCAACGGCGGATGGCACGAAGGATTGTGTTCACTGACAATGGTTTCTGGAAGTATTCCTGAGCCCATTCTGTGATTTCCTTTACAGTAGCATTCCTGTTTGTGGTGCAGTGTCGTTTAAGGGCCCGGAGATCACGGGCATACAGTATGGTTTTATGGCCTTGACCCTTACGCACAGAGATTGTTCCAGATTCTCTGAATCTTCAGATGATGTTATGCACAGTTGATGATGATAGACGCAAAGTCTTAGCAATTTTTCGCTGGGTTACACCTTTCTGATATTGCTCCACTATCTTTCTGCGCAACATTGTGGGAATTGGTGATCCTCTACCCATCTTGGCTTCTGAGAGACACTGCCACTCTGAGAAGCTCTTTTTATACCCAATCATGTTGCCAATTGACCTAATTAGTGTAAATTGGTCTTCCAGCTCTTCGTTATGCTCAAATTTACTTTTTCCAGCCTCTTATTGCTACTTGTCCCAACTTTTTGGGGATTTGTTGACACCGTGAAAATTTTAATCAACGTATTTTTCCTTTAAAATGATACATTTACTCGGATTAAACGTTTGATCTGTCATCTACGTTCTATTACAAATAAAATATTGACATTTTCCATCTCCACATCATTGCATTCAGTTTTTATTAACAATTTGTTTAGTGTCCTAACTTTTTGGGAATTCGGTTTGTATCATTTTAAAGGAAAAATACGTTGATTAAAATTTTCACGGTCCAAGGTACCCAACGGTCCAAGGTACCCAACATCTCTCCTCTGGACCAAAGCACTTCCAGTCTACCAAGTATTGGAGAGACCTCTGGACGAACAGAGTCCAAAATCCTGTTCACCTCTGTCATGGTCTTACCTCCTTGCTGCTCTCCTTCGTTTGACATGTGCTGGCGGCCATCTTGGTTTGTGGGTTTCTTGTAGCCTCCCACCCTGCGGCTCCTCCTTCCCACTGGGAGGAGCTGGATGCCTAGCTCATATATATAGGAGGTCTGTGGCTTCAGTTCCCTGCTTGGTCCTCCTGTGCTCACATGCTTCTAAGACTGCTGCTGCTTCTGGTTCCTGATCCTGGCTTCGTCTGACTACCCTGTTGGTTCCTGATCCTGGCTTCGTCTGACTACCCTGTTGGTTCCTGATCCTGGCTTCATCTGACTACCCTTCTGGTTCCTGATCTCTGGTTTCGCAAGACCCTGCTTTGGTTTAGCCATCCGTTTGGACTTTTGCCTTACAGCTTTATTTTCAATAAAGCCTTCTTATTTCCACTCATCTCTTGTTGTACGTCTGGTTCATGGTTCCATGACATTAGGACCAAGCCATGAATTCTGACGGTACAGGGCCATCCTCGCTACCTACGCTGGTTGCCAGACTTGATCAGCAGGATCACCTGTTGGGTCGGTTCGCTGTGGCGTTGCAAACCCTGCTTGAACGCACGGCTCATTTAGCTTCCGTTGCCGATGGGTCGGTTGTCGCTCCTGGGCCCGCTCCTACTGCCGCTCCGGTTGTTGCGCCAGAGTCTACCCCGACACCTGTTGCTGCGCCTGCGGTGTTTCGGGGTATGACCGGTTCTGCCCCCCTTCCACAGCGCTTTGGGGGAGAGCCAACTCAGTGCCGAGGTTTCCTTAACCAGGTGGGCATTTACTTCGAGTTGCTGCCACATGCCTTTCCTACTGAGAGATCAAAGGTGGGCTTCTTGATCTCGCTGCTCTCGGACAAGGCCTTGGCCTGGGCCAGCCCTTTATGGGAGAACAACAATCCGGTGGTTGCCGAGTTTTCCGGTTTTGTTGCTTCTCTTCGGAAGGTATTCGATGTGCCGGCTCGTGCTGCCTCTGCTGCGAAGCTCCTTATGTCCATAAGACAGGGTTCACGATCCGTAGCTGAATACGCCATTGAGTTTCGTACCCTGGCAGCAGAGGTGGGCTGGAATAATGAGGCTCTGGTCGCTGCTTTCTCTCATGGTCTCTCGGATGCCTTGAAGGATGAGGTTGCAGCTAAGGACCTACCAGTGGAGCTCGAGTCTCTTATTTCTTTCCTGATTTTGATTGACACCAGACTCAGGGAGAGACCTTCCTTTAAGGAGAGCCTGCGGAGGTCTTCTAACAGATTGGCGCCTACGTTTGCTGTCCCACCCGTGCCTCCCTCTCCTCCCACGCCTCCTGGGGATGACTTGTCTGGGGGTGAACCCATGCAGCTGGGGTTTGCTCGCCTGTCCGAGGGGGAGAGGGTACTCCGGAGACGCGAGGGCCGATGCATGTACTGTGGTCTCGGTGGGCATTTTCGGTTGGCATGCCCGAACCGTCCGGGAAACGCTCGCACCTGAGATCCTGTCGGGGGCAGATCTTGGGTGGAGTCTCCTCGTCCCCGGTTTCCCGTGTTGACAAACCACTGATTACTGTTGTCCTCTCCTGGGTCGGGGGCTCGGTGACGACCCAGGCGTTGGTGGACTCTGGTGCTGGTGGTTTGTTCATTGATAGTGTGTTCGCTGCCGCCAATTCCATTCCTCTGCAGCCTCGAGGTTCCCCACTGGCTCTTGAGGCGATAGACGGCAGACCCCTTCTGCCGCCACACGTGACTCATGAGACCCTTCCAGTGGGGATGGCCATTGGTGCCGTTCACAGAGAGTCGGTCTGTCTCCAGGTTATTTCGTCTCCACACTACTCGGTGGTCTTGGGGTACCCCTGGCTCCAGAAGCATAATCCGACTTTCGATTGGAAATCGGCCGAGATCCTCTCGTGGTAACCGCAGTGTGGGGCTAGTTGCATCCATGGGCCTGTCAAGTTGCTGTGTACTTCCTCGGACTCTCTGTTGCCTCCTGAATACGAGGAGTACCGGGATGTATTCGATAAGGTGCGTGCGGTTGCCCTACCTCCGCACCGCCCATACGATTGTGCCATAGAGTTACAATCTGGTGCCGTTCCTCCTCGTGGCAAAGTCTATCCACTGTCGGTAGCGGAGAATGAGGCCATGGAGGAGTACGTGAGGGAGGCGCTTTCACGCGGACACATTCGCAAATCCTCGTCCCCGGCAGGGGCTGGATTTTTCTTTGTGAAAAAGAAGGGCGGTGAGTTGAGGCCTTGCATCGATTACAGGGGTCTCAATCGCATCACGATCAAGAACGCTTACCCGATACCCTTGATTTCCGAGCTGTTCGATCGCCTCAAAGGGGCCACGGTCTTTACCAAACTCGACCTGAGGGCGGCATATAACCTGGTAAGGATCAAGGCGGGCGATGAGTGGAAGACCGCGTTTAACACCAGGACCGGTCATTATGAATCCTTGGTTATGCCCTTTGGGTTGTGCAATGCGCCCGCAGTCTTCCAGGAATTCATCAACGATGTTTTCCGTGACCTGTTGCAGCAGTGTGTGGTGGTCTATTTGGATGACATCTTGGTATATTCTGAATCCATGGAGGCCCACATTCTGGATGTCAGACGAGTGTTGCAACGGTTACGAGAGAACAAGCTGTTCGGTAAGCTTGAGAAATGCGAATTTCACCGATCCCAGGTAACCTTCTTAGGTTACATCATTTCCGCTGAGGGGTTCTCCATGGATCCTGAGAAGGTTTCGGCTGTCTTACAGTGGCCCCAGCCCAGTGGTCTTCGTGCCCTGCAGCGCTTTTTGGGCTTCGCCAATTATTATCGGAAGTTCATCAGGGACTTTTCCATGCTAGCCAAGCCTCTCACGGATCTGACCAGGAAGGGCAGTAATCCCCAGGTCTGGCCGCCCGAGGCCATCCGAGCTTTTGAGGCTCTAAAGTCCGCCTTTGTGTCGGCTCCGATTCTGTCGCATCCCAACCCTGGGTTGCCGTTTGTCCTCGAGGTGGACGCGTCTGAGACGGGAGTAGGCGCCCTTCTGTCTCAGCGTAGAACACCAGAGGGTCCTCTGCTTCCTTGTGGGTTTTACTCCCGGAAACTGTCTTCCGCGGAGTGCAACTATCAGATTGGTGACAGGGAGTTATTGGCCATCGTGCAGGCCCTTAAAGAATGGAGGCACTTGCTCGAGGGCTCGGTGGTTCCGGTTCTCATCCTGACGGACCACAAGAATCTGACCTACCTCTCTGAGGCCAAGAGATTGACACCACGTCAGGCCAGATGGGCTCTGTTCTTGTCACGTTTTAATTACGTGGTCTCCTACCTACCCGGTTCCAAGAACATCAGAGCGGATGCCTTATCACGGCAGTACTCCGAGCTGTCCGGGGAGGAGTCGATTCCGACTTCGGTCATACCTCCGATTCAGATCCTGGCCGCCATTCGCACCAGCCTGACCTCTCCCCTGGGTGAGCAGATTTTGGCGGCTCAATCTGGTGCTCCCTCTGGGAGACCCAACGGCAGATGTTTTGTGCCTGAGGAGTTGCGCACTCGGTTGTTGCGAACCTACCATAACTCCAAGGCCGCGGGGCATCCTGGAAAGAATCAGCTGTCCTGGGCTGTTTCACGTCTGTTCTGGTGGCCTTCTCTACGTTCCGACATCGCCGCATATGTAGCGGCATGCTCCGTTTGTGCCCAGAGTAAGTCCCCTCGGCACCTTCCGTTGGGCCTTTTGCAACCCATAGCCACCGGGGAGCGTCCATGGTCACACCTGGGGATGGATTTCATTGTGGACCTCCCTGCATCCCGAGGCCATACGGTCATTCTCATGATAGTGGATCGGTTTTCCAAAATGTGCCACTGTGTACCTCTCAAGAAGTTACCCTCTACACAAGAGTTGGCCTCGATTTTTGCCAGGGAGGTCTTCCGGTTGCACGGTTTGCCCAAGGAGATTGTGTCGAATCGGGGGAGTCAGTTTGTGTCCAGGTTCTGGCGCGCCTTTTGCTCCCAGTTGGGGATTCATCTCTCTTTCTCATCGGCCTACCACCCTCAGTCCAATGGGGCCGCAGAACGATCCAATCAGGCCTTGGAGCAATTCCTTCGTTGCTATGTCTCCGATCACCAAGACAATTGGGTTGACCTCCTGCCTTGGGCTGAGTTTGCCAGGAACACGCGGTGAACTCTTCCTCTGGGACGTCTCCCTTCATGGCCAATTATGGGTTCCAACCTGCCGTGTTACCGGAGGTATTCTCTCCCCAGGATATTCCGGCTGTGGAGGATCACCTTTCCGTCCTACGTGCTTCTTGGGTACAGATCCAGAGGTCCCTTGAGGTCTCTGCGCAGCGCCAGAGACTCCAGGCTGATCGCAGACGAGCGCCCGCTCCTCCCTACCAGGTCGGAGACCGCATATGGTTGTCAACCCGCAACCTCAACCTTCGAGTGCCCACTCCCAAGCTGGCGCCTCGCTTTGTTGGTCCCTTCCGAGTGCTTCACAGGGTAAACCCGGTAGCCTATGCCCTTGCGCTTCCTCCTGGCATGCGGATCTCCAACGTGTTTCATGTCTCCCTGTTGAAGCCACTGGTGTGTAATCGTTTCACTTCCTCGATTCCTCGGCCTCGTCCGGTCCAAGTGGGCAATCGTGAGGAGTATGAGGTGAGCAATATCCTGGACTCACGCCTGGTCCGCGGCCGGGTGCAGTTTTTGGTCCATTGGCGTGGTTATGGTCCAGAGGAGCGTTCCTTGGTTCCCTCCGCAGATGTCCATGCTCCTGCCTTGCTCCGAGCCTTCCACGCACGCTTCCCTCAGAAACCGTTCCTTACTCCGCGGAGGAGGGGCCCTTGAGGGGGAGGTACTGTCATGTTCTTACCTCCTTGCTGCTCTCCTTCGTTTGACATGTGCTGGCGGCCATCTTGGTTTCTGGGTTACTTGTAGCCTCCCACCCTGCGGCTCCTCCTTCCCACTGGGAGGAGCTGGATGCCTAGCTCATATATATAGGAGGTCTGTGGCTTCAGTTCCCTGCTTGGTCCTCCTGTGCTCACATGCTTCTAAGACTGCTGCTGCTTCTGGTTCCTGATCCTGGCTTCGTCTGACTACCCTGTTGGTTCCTGATCCTGGCTTCGTCTGACTACCCTGTTGGTTCCTGATCCTGGCTTCATCTGACTACCCTTCTGGTTCCTGATCTCTGGTTTCGCAAGACCCTGCTTCGGTTTAGCCATCCGTTTGGACTTTTGCCTTACAGCTTTATTTTCAATAAAGCCTTCTTATTTCCACTCATCTCTTGTTGTACGTCTGGTTCATGGTTCCATGACAACCTCAAACTCTGGCACCCCTTAAACCTCCAACGGGGTGGAGACTGAATGATGGGGGCAGAGTCGGCCACCGATTTAAGAAGTGATACATGAAAAGTGTTCACTCCTCGAATCGACGGTGGAAGAGCAACCTTGTACGTAACTAGTTCGATCTTCTGCATCACCGGGTATGGACCAATGTATCGAGGATCCAACTTGGAATATGGCTGACACAGCGGAATGTTTCGGGTGGAAACCCACACCTGATCTCCCACCTTAAACTTTTGCTCTACAGTGCGATGACGATCAGCAAATCTCTTCTGTTGCGCCACCGCACTGTTGAGACTCCGCTGAACCGACGACCAAATGGTACGTCTATCCTCGAACCATTTATCCACCACCGGTGAATCAGTGGAGATACCAGCCATAGAAGAGAGCCTTGGATCTCTGCCCCCCACGCACCTCAATGAAGACATCTTAGTGGAAGCATGCTCAGAGTTGTTATAAGCCAGCTCCGCGAAGGGTAGATGCGTGGCCCTCTGGGTGAAAACCGGAAGAGAAAGACAAATTTATACCCAACCGGGAGTAGAAAGAACGCCAGAACCGAGAGATGAATTGTACGGCTCTATCTGAAACAATATCATCCGGCGCGCTGTGTAATCGAAAGACACAATTTAAAAACAGATCTGCCAATTCTCTGGCCGAGGGCAAACCCGGAAGTGGGATAAAATAGGCCATTTTACTAAAACGGTCCACCACTACCCAGATTACCGTACTTCCAGAGGACCTTGGCAAATCTGTGATAAAGTCCATGGATATATGAGTTCATGGAACCTGAGGAATGGGTAGTGGGAGCAAAGAACCAGAAGGGGCGGACCAAGACGGTTTACATCGAGCACACACTACATGCCTGGATGTAGGCCTTAACATCCATGGACATACTGGACCACCAAACGTGACGTTTAATAAGGGCAAGTGTTTTCTTAACACCCAGATGCCCTGCAGACGTGGAGTCGTGAAGCTGTTAGATAACCTTTAACCAAAGGTTAACTGGTACAAACCCCCGCCCCTCGGGCTTGTTAGGCAGACTCTCTGCCTGTGACGGCTCGAGAAGAGAGGACAAGTCCTCCATTAACTCTGCGGTCCCTAGGGGGGCCAGTAAACATTTAGTTGGAAGAATAGTCTCTAGCTCAGAGCTCAGGATAGAAGCAGTCTCAGGGAAGCAACGGGACAGAGCATCTGCCTTCAAGTTTTTAGAACCTGGCTTATACGTGAGGCGAAAATTGAAGCGGGTGAAAAACAATGCCCACCGAACTTGTCGGGAGTTGAGTCTCTTGTCAGTCTCTAGGTACTCAAGATGTTTGTGGTCAGTGTAAACCGTAATGGGATGTTCCGCACCCTCTAGCCAATGTCTCCATTCTTGAAAAGCCAATTTTACTCCCAGAATGTCACGGCTGTAAGTGAGCAACAAGAGCCTACACAATGAAAAGCAAGTGACCGGACCCAAACTAGGGAGGATAAAGGGTGACCCCTGTCAGACCCTAAAAGCTCTCCCTAAGCTGCTCAGCCTATGCGAACACCCCAATGGTGGATGATCGCATATCCTCGTACCTCGACTATATAACACCTGAACACTCTACAATAGTGAGGTGACACGACCACCAGCTCCCTACACTAGACACGGAGGGAGTCAGGGTCTCCTGGGATCCAGCAAACAGAAAATCACAAATGAATGTACACTTAACTGAAGGAGCTGCGGCTGCAGTGAAAACAGATCCAAAGTCAGCAGACAATATCCGAAGTACTTGCTTCAGCAGAACACAGATCCAGTGAAAAGATATCACACAGGTGAAGATACTCAAGCGAGAGATACAGCTCAAATGAAAAGTATAATCCGCACCTCTACAAAGGAGGAGGGGTGATTTAAAGGCAACAAAATCAAACACAGGAGTGACAGCTGGGAGGAAGGAAACAGAAAGTATAGACCTCATCACAGGGGCGGAGAAACAGGGCAGAGAGAACTCCTCCAAGCTCTAGTAGTGACATCATCACAGGGGTGGAGAAACAGAGCTGTGAGAACGTCTCAAAACTCTGGTAGTGACACAGAATCTCTCTATTGCCGATGTCATAATTAAACTCGGCTGAAGAGAGCTTCCAAGAGAAGAAGGCACAGGGATGTAACCTCTCAGGGACCGCAGAATGCTGTGAAAGATCTGCCCCAACACCCACCTCGGAGGCGCCGACTTCGAGGACAAAAGGTCCGGAAGTGTCTGGATGAGTAAGGATTGGCGCAGTGCTAAAAGCCTGCTTTAGCATCTCAAAGGCTCTGTCTGCCTCTCTTATCCAGTTTGAAGGATTAGCTCCCTTCTTTGTGAGGTTTGTGAGAGGTACCACTATTGCAGAGAAATTCTTAATAAACTTGCGGTAGAAGTTGACAAAGCCTAAGAAACGCTGCAGTCCCTTCAGATCCTTAGGCCGAGGCCAATCCAAGAGAGCAGAAAGTTTAGATGGATGCATAGCCAGTCCCCTTTCTGAAATAATGTACCCCAGAAAAGGCAATTCCGTTACCTCAAACAGACACTTCTCTAGTTTGGCAAAGAAGCGGTTCTCCCTCAGTTTCTGGAAAACCTGACACACATGTCTCCGATGAGACACCAGATCTGACGAGTAGATTAGTATGTTGTCTAAATAGACAACAACAAATCTACCTAAGAAATCCCTGAGGACATCATTAATGAACTCCTGGAAGACCGCAGGAGCATTAGAGAGACCAAAGGGCATAATAAAATACTTGTGATACCCGTCCCTGGTGTTGTCAAGGAACCATGAACCAGACGTACAACAAGAGATAAGTGGAAATAAGAAGGCTAATTGAAAATCAAGCTGTAAGGCAAAAGTCCAAACGGATGGCTAAACCGAAGCAGGGTCTTGCGAAGCCAGAGGTCAGGAACCAGAAGGGTAGTCAGACGAAGCCTGGATCAGGAACCAGCAGGGTAGTCAGACGAAGCCTGGATCAGGAACCAGCAGGGTAGTCAGACGAAGCCAGGATCAGGAACCAGAAGCAGCAGTCTTAGAAGCATGTGAACACAGGAGGACCAAGCAAGGAACTGAAGCCACAGACCTCCTATATATATGAGCTAGGCATCCAGCTCCTCCCAGTGGGAAGGAGAAGCCGCAGGGTGGGAGGCTACAAGAAACCCAGAAACCAAGATGGCCGCCAGCACATGTCAAACGAAGGAGAACAGCAAGAAGGTAAGACCATGACAGTACCTCCCCCTCAAGGGCCCCTCCTCCGCGGAGTAAAGAACGGTTTCTGAGGGAAGCGTGCGTGGAAGGCTCGGAGCAAGGCAGGAGCATGGACATCTGCGGAGGGAACCCAGGAACGCTCCTCTGGACCATAACCACGCCAATGGACCAAAAACTGCACCCGACCGCGGACCAGGCGTGAGTCCAGGATATTGCTCACCTCATACTCCTCACGATTGCCCACTTGGACCGGACGAGGCCGAGGAACCGAGGAAGTGAAACGATTACACACCAGTGGCTTCAACAGGGAGACATGAAACACGTTGGAGATCCGCATGCCAGGAGGAAGCGCAAGGGCATAGGCTACCGGGTTTACCCTGCGAAGCACTCGGAAGGGACCAACAAAGCGAGGCGCCAGCTTGGGAGTGGGCACTCGAAGGTTGAGGTTGCGGGTGGACAACCATACGCGGTCTCCGACCTGGTAGGAAGGAGCGGGCGCTCGTCTGCGATCAGCCTGGAGTCTCTGGCGCTGCGCAGAGACCTCAAGGGACCTCTGGATCTGTACCCAAGAAGCACGTAGGACGGAAAGGTGATCCTCCACAGCCGGAATATCCTGGGGAGAGAATACCTCCGGTAACACGGCAGGTTGGAACCCATAATTGGCCATGAAGGGAGACGTCCCAGAGGAAGAGCTCACCGCCGTGTTCCTGGCAAACTCAGCCCAAGGCAGGAGGTCAACCCAATTGTCTTGGTGATCGGAGACATAGCAACGAAGGAATTGCTCCATGGCCTGATTGGATCGTTCTGCGGCCCCATTGGACTGAGGGTGGTAGGCCGAGGAGAAAGAGAGATGAATCCCCAACTGGGAGCAAAAGGCGCGCCAGAACCTGGACACAAACTGACTCCCCCGATCCGACACAATCTCCTTGGGCAAACCGTGCAACCGGAAGACCTCCCTGGCAAAAATCGAGGCCAACTCTTGTGCAGAGGGTAACTTCTTGAGAGGAACACAGTGGCACATTTTGGAAAACCGATCCACAATCATGAGAATGACCGTATGGCCTCGGGATGCAGGGAGGTCCACAATGAAATCCATCCCCAGGTGTGACCATGGACGCTCCCCGGTGGCTATGGGTTGCAAAAGGCCCAACGGAAGGTGCCGAGGGGACTTACTCTGGGCACAAATGGAGCATGCCGCTACATATGCGGCGATGTCGGAACTTAGAGAAGGCCACCAGAACAGACGTGAAACAGCCCAGGACAGCTGATTCTTTCCAGGATGCCCCGCGGCCTTGGAGTTATGGTAGGTTCGCAACAACCGAGTGCGCAACTCCTCAGGCACAAAACATCTGCCGTTGGGTCTCCCAGAGGGAGCACCAGATTGAGCCGCCAAAATCTGCTCATCCAGGGGAGAGGTCAGGCTGGTGCGAATAGCGGCCAGGATCAGATTCGGAGGTATGACCGAAGTCGGAATCGACTCCTCCCCGGACAGCTCGGAGTACTGCCGTGATAAGGCATTCGCTCTGATGTTCTTGGAACCGGGTAGGTAGGAGACCACGTAATTAAAACGTGACAAGAACAGAGCCCATCTGGCCTGACGTGGTGTCAATCTCTTGGCCTCAGAGAGGTAGGTCAGATTCTTGTGGTCCGTCAGGATGAGAACCGGAACCACCGAGCCCTCGAGCAAGTGCCTCCATTCTTTAAGGGCCTGCACGATGGCCAATAACTCCCTGTCACCAATCTGATAGTTGCACTCCGCGGAAGACAGTTTCCGGGAGTAAAACCCACAAGGAAGCAGAGGACCCTCTGGTGTTCTACGCTGAGACAGAAGGGCGCCTACTCCCGTCTCAGACGCGTCCACCTCGAGGACAAAAGGCAACCCAGGGTTGGGATGCGACAGAATCGGAGCCGACACAAAGGCGGACTTTAGAGCCTCAAAAGCTCGGATGGCCTCGAGCGGCCAGACCTGGGGATTACTGCCCCTCCTGGTCAGATCCGTGAGAGGCTTGGCTAGCATGGAAAAGTCCCTGATGAACTTCCGATAATAATTGGCGAAACCCAAAAAGCGCTGCAAGGCACGAAGACCACTGGGCTGGGGCCACTGTAAGACAGCCGAAACCTTCTCAGGATCCATGGAGAACCCCTCAGCGGAAATGATGTAACCTAAGAAGGTTACCTGGGATCGGTGAAATTCGCATTTCTCAAGCTTACCGAACAGCTTGTTCTCTCGTAACCGTTGCAACACTCGTCTGACATCCAGAATGTGGGCCTCCATGGATTCAGAATATACCAAGATGTCATCCAAATAGACCACCACACACTGCTACAACAGGTCACGGAAAACATCGTTGATGAATTCCTGGAAGACTGCGGGCGCATTGCACAACCCAAAGGGCATAACCAAGGATTCATAATGACCGGTCCTGGTGTTAAACGCGGTCTTCCACTCATCGCCCGCCTTGATCCTTACCAGGTTATATGCCGCCCTCAGGTCGAGTTTGGTAAAGACCGTGGCCCCTTTGAGGCGATCGAACAGCTCGGAAATCAAGGGTATTGGGTAAGCGTTCTTGATCGTGATGCGATTAAGACCCCTGTAATCGATGCAAGGCCTCAACTCACCGCCCTTCTTTTTCACAAAGAAAAATCCAGCCCCTGCCGGGGACAAGGGTTTGCGAATGTGTCCGCGTGAAAGCGCCTCCCTCACGTACTCCTCCATGGCCTCATTCTCCGCTACCGACAGTGGATAGACTTTGCCACGAGGAGGAACGGCACCAGATTGTAACTCTATGGCACAATCGTATGGGCGGTGCGGAGGTAGGGCAACCGCACGCACCTTATCGAATACATCCCGGTACTCCTCGTATTCAGGAGGCAACAGAGAGTCCGAGGAAGTACACAGCAACTTGACAGGCCCATGGATGCAACTAGCCCCACACTGCGGTTACCACGAGAGGATCTCGGCCGATCTCCAATCGAAAGTCGGATTATGCTTCTGGAGCCAGGGGTACCCCAAGACCACCGAGTAGTGTGGAGACGAAATAACCTGGAGACAGACCGACTCTCTGTGAACGGCACCAATGGCCATCCCCACTGGAAGGGTCTCCTGAGTCACGTGTGGCGGCAGAAGGGGTCTGCCGTCTATCGCCTCAAGAGCCAGTGGGGAACCTCGAGGCTGCAGAGGAATGGAATTGGCGGCAGCGAACACACTATCAATGAACAAACCACCAGCACCAGAGTCCACCAACGCCTGGGTCGTCACCGAGCCCCCGACCCAGGAGAGGACAACAGTAATCAGTGGTTTGTCAACACGGGAAACCGGGGACGAGGAGACTCCACCCAAGATCTGCCCCCGACAGGATCTCAGGTGCGAGCGTTTCCCGGACGGTTCGGGCATGCCAACCGAAAATGCCCACCGAGACCACAGTACATGCATCGGCCCTCGCGTCTCCGGAGTACCCTCTCCCCCTCGGACAGGCGAGCAAACCCCAGCTGCATGGGTTCACCCCCAGACAAGTCATCCCCAGGAGGCGTGGGAGGAGAGGGAGGCACGGGTGGACAGCAAACGTAGGCGCCAATCTGTTAGAAGACCTCCGCAGGCTCTCCTTAAAGGAAGGTCTCTCCCTGAGTCTGGTGTCAATCAAAATCAGGAAAGAAATAAGAGACTCGAGCTCCACTGGTAGGTCCTTAGCTGCAACCTCATCCTTCAAGGCATCCGAGAGACCATGAGAGAAAGTAGCGACCAGAGCCTCATTATTCCAGCCCACCTCTGCTGCCAGGGTACGAAACTCAATAGCGTATTCAGCTACGGATCGTGAACCCTGTCTGATGGACATAAGGAGCTTCGCAGCAGAGGCAGCACGAGCCGGCACATCGAATACCTTCCGAAGAGAAGCAACAAAACCGGAAAACTCGGCAACCACCGGATTGTTGTTCTCCCATAAAGGGCTGGCCCAGGCCAAGGCCTTGTCCGAGAGCAGCGAGATCAAGAAGCCCACCTTTGATCTCTCAGTAGGAAAGGCATGTGGCAGCAACTCGAAATAAATGCCCACCTGGTTAAGGAAACCTCGGCACTGAGTTGGCTCTCCCCCAAAGCGCTGTGGAAGGGGGGCAGAACCGGTCATACCCCGAAACACCGCAGGCGCAGCAACCGGTGTCGGGGTAGACTCTGGCGCAACAACCGGAGCGGCAGTAGGAGCGGGCCCAGGAGCGACAACCGACCCATCGGCAACGGAAGCTAAATGAGCTGTGCGTTCAAGCAGGGTTTGCAACGCCACAGCGAACCGACCCAACAGGTGATCCTGCTGATCAAGTCTGGCAACCAGCGTAGGTAGCGAGGATGGCCCTGTACCGTCAGAATTCATGGCTTGGTCCTAATGTCAAGGAACCATGAACCAGACGTACAACAAGAGATAAGTGGAAATAAGAAGGCTTTATTGAAAATCAAGCTGTAAGGCAAAAGTCCAAACGGATGGCTAAACCGAAGCAGGGTCTTGCGAAGCCAGAGGTCAGGAACCAGAAGGGTAGTCAGACGAAGCCTGGATCAGGAACCAGCAGGGTAGTCAGACGAAGCCTGGATCAGGAACCAGCAGGGTAGTCAGACGAAGCCAGGATCAGGAACCAGAAGCAGCAGCAGTCTTAGAAGCATGTGAACACAGGAGGACCAAGCAAGGAACTGAAGCCACAGACCTCCTATATATATGAGCTAGGCATCCAGCTCCTCCCAGTGGGAAGGAGAAGCCGCAGGGTGGGAGGCTACAAGAAACCCAGAAACCAAGATGGCCGCCAGCACATGTCAAACGAAGGAGAACAGCAAGAAGGTAAGACCATGACAGGTGTTGAATGCAGTCTTCCATTCATGACCTTCTCTGACGCGTACCAAGTTATATGCACCCCTCAAATCGAGTTTGGTGAAGATCCGGGCCCCTGCCACCTGAGAAAACTAATCGTCAATCAGAAGCAGAGGGTACCTGTTCTTCACCGTGATCCGATTGAGGGCGCGAAAAATCGATGCAGGGTCTCAAGCCTCCATCCTTCTTCTCCACGAAGAAGAACACGGCTCCAGCAGGGGAAGTGGATGGACGAATGAAACCCTTCTTGAGATTCTCTTTATTTTAATCACGCTGGGCCTGAATCTCAGGGCCCAGTGAGATTATATAGATGTGCCCGGCGTGGCACCATGGGACAATCATATGACCTATGGGGAGGTAACACATCAGCCCCCTGTGGACTGAACACGTCCTGGAAGTGATGGTAATGCTGGGTTAATGTACTTAATACTTCTGTGGAGGCTAGTGGCAACTCAGGACATATGCACCGAGTGAGGCATTCAGTACTCCACCGGCAAATCTGACCTAAGCGCCAGTCCACTATCGGATTATGTAGTCTCAACAAAGGGAGACCCAAAATCACAAGAGTGGATGGCATGTACAGGACAAAAAGTCTTAAGGTTTCCCGATGATCAGCCCCCACTGTTAACTGCATCCCGGGCGTCATCTACACGGCACGACCATCCTGGAGAGGAGATCAATCAATAGCGGTCACCGACAGGGTGGTCTTTGGCTGGAAAAGCAGGATGCCAAGTCGATGCACCAAGACTGAGTCCATAAAATTCCCAGCTGCTCCAGAATCAATCAGGGCAGAAAACACATGGACTTTGTCTTGCCACTGTAGTGAAATGGGTACCATCACTCGAGTTGGAGGAGGGATAATAGCACCTAGGAGGTTCTCCTCTATGCCCCCTAGGTACAGTCGTTTCCTGCCGACAGGAGGGGACAGGTCTTAACAAGATGTCCTGCTTTTCCACAAAATAGGCACAGACATTTCAGTTCGCAACAAGCTCGTTCCGCTTGTGTAAAAAGGGAGGACCCAAGCTCCATTGGCTCTTCTGTCGGCTTGTGGCCCCTGGATGTTGCCGTGAAGGTGTAAAGCGAGTCGACCATTCTACCCGCCTCTCCCGGATCCGTCTGTGTCACCACCAGATATCTGAGAAGCTCTGACAGACGTTCTTCAGAACCTCCTGCTTGAGGTTCTTTTGTTTTGCTTTTGTTTTGTCATCTCGTTTCCCTCTCACAGCTGTCATCTAGTTGCACTGATTGCATCCCTTTAAATCCCCTCCCATACTGCATCACTTTGCGGTTTATACAACTTCCTGGAGTGTGCACATGCTGGATGCTGCAACTGATGCTTCTACAGATAAGTCTGCTCCTTTGTTTGTGTTTTCCTGTTGGCTTGATCCTAGGCGACCCTGACTCCCTCCGTATTAAGTGTAGGGAGCCATTGGTCATGTCCCCTCACTATTATAGGGTGTGCAGGTGTCATACAGTCGAGGCACGAGGGCCTGCAATTATCTATCATAGAGATCTTTGCATGGGCTGAGAAGTCAGGGAGAGCTCTAGGGCTTTTACAGGGCTCACCCTTATGTTCCTTAGTTTGGGATCAAGTCAATCGGGTCTTCATTTGTTGTCTTCTAGTCTTCTGCAACACCATCCGTGACATTATAAACCGCCAAAACCGTCTTAAGCATGGATCCGGTTTCACTCTTGACTGAACGTATGCAGGGTCTTTCACTGGAGGTAGCAGATCTCTGTAAAACTGTATCTCAGTTTCAGGTGACCGGTTCAGCTTGCGTTCATGGAGTTTGTTCTGAGCCTAAGATCTCGCTTCCGGATACGTTCTCCGGGGGTAGTGAGAATTTTGTTTGTTTTAGAGAGGCATGCAAACTCCATTTTCGCCTACTTCCCCATTCCTCTGGTGATGAGGAGCAGAGGGTGGGGATCATCATCTCGCTGCTCAGGGATAACGCTCAGTCTTGGGCCTTTTCACTACCGGTGGGGGCACAGCCCCTCCAATCCGTGGATGAATTTTTTGTATCCCTGGGTCAGATATATGATGATCCGGATCGTATTGCTCTGGCTGAATCTAGACTGCGTCTTTTATGCCAGGGTAAACAGTCCGCAGAGTTATACTGTTCAGAATTTCGGAGATGGGCAGCTGATTCTGGTTGGAATAATGCTGCACTCCGAAGTCAATTTTGCCATGGTCTTTCAGAGGGATTGAAGGATTCATTTGCCTTTCATGAGAGACCTGCCTCCTTGGAGTCTGCCATGTCTCAGGCTGTTTGTATTGACAGGCGTCTTAGAGAGAGAGGAGAGATCACTCCTTCCTGTCATATTTAGTCCAAGGACAGTGGGTCTGTCTCATTCAGTGTACAGGGGTCTCAGTCTCTCTCAATCCCCTTTGAGGAGGAGCCCATGCAGCTGGGTTTGCTTGCCTCTAATAATAGAGGATTCAGCTCTCCAAGGAGGGTTTGTTTGTGTTGTGGAGGTATAAATCATTTGGCAAATGTTTGCCCCTCTAGAAGATCCAGGAAGAGTTTTGAGGGTAATAAAGAAACAAAAAGAAAGAAATCCTCTAAAAAATTTCCATCTGTTACCATTGGCAAGGTTGATGCGGAAATTGAAGCTTTTCCGTTTGCTTGTAGTACTCGTTTTGTCCTTCCTGACAGGGTGGCGCTAGAGGGCAAGAACATTGTTTGTGAGAATTTTGTAGATAGTGGAGCAGCTGTCAAGCTCATTGATAGTCAATTTGCTGTAACACATGGTTTCCAGGTATGCACTTTGGTAAAGGACATACCTGTTTTTGCTATTGATTCCGCTCCACTTTCTCAAAAATCGTTAAAGGGCATATTTCACAATATCCGTTCGACTATAAGTGATGCTCATGTTGAGGATGTGTCATGTTTCGTCCTAAGCGGGTTACCTACTCCTCTAGTATTGGGGCTACCCTGGCTCACTAAACATAACCCCAGCATTGATTGGCCAGCGAGGAAAATAAATGGTTGGAGTGACTTTTGCAGAGAGAATTGCCTCTCGACGTCTCTTTCAGAGGTTTCTACTAAGACCGTACCATCTTCTCTCTCTGAATTTTCGGATGTGTTTTCTGAGAGTGGTGTTCAGAAGCTGCCCCCTCATCGGGAGTACGATTGCCCTATTAATCTCATCCCAGACGCCAAGCTGCCTCAATCTCGTTTATACAGTCTCTCCCAACCTGAAAGGGTCGCTATGCGTACTTATATCTCTAAGAGCCTGAGAAAGGGACACATACGACCCTCAAAGTCACCTGTTGCCACTGGGTTTTTTTTGTTAAGAAAAAAGATGGTTCTTTAAGACCATGTCTGGATTTCAGGGAGCTGAACAGTATCACAATTTGTGACCCTTATCCGCTTCCTCTGATCTGGACCTGTTTAACCAGATTGTTGGGGCTAAATTTTTTTCCAAGTTGGATTTAAGAGGGGCTTACAACCTGGTCAGGGTCAGAGAAGGGGACGAATGGAAGATTGCCTTCAATACCCCTGAGGGTCATTTTGAGAATTTGGTTATGCCTTTTGGTTTGATGAATGCTCCAGCCGTCTTCCAACTTTTTGTGAACAGCATTTTTTATCATTTGATGGGGAAATTTGTACTAGTGTATCTAGATGACATTTTGATTTTTTCTCCGGATTTCAAGACCCATAGGGACCACCTACGTCAGGTCTTGCTCATTCTGCAGGAGAATAAATTGTACGCTAAACTGGAAAAATGTGTGTTTGCGGTTCCAGAAATTCTATTTCTGGGGTTTCTTCTCTCCGCTTCTGGTTTTCGCATGGACCCCAAGAAGGTCCGCGCTGTGCTTGATTGGGAGCTTCCTGAGAATCAGAAGGCGCTGATGCGCTTTTTGGGTTTTGCCAATTATTACAGGAAGTTAATTTTGAATTATTCCTCTGTTGTTAAGCCACTCACTGATATGACTAGAAAGGAGGTAGATTTTTCCTCCTGGTCGGTAGAGGCGTGTAAGGCCTTTTCTAGTATCAAGGAGAGTTTTGCTTCCGCTCCCATCTTGGTTCAACCTGATGTCTCTCTGCCCTTCATTGTTGAGGTGGATGCTTCTGAGGTGGGTGTGGGTGCGGTCTTGTCTCAGGGTCCCTCTCCTGCCAAATGGCGTCCGTGTGCCTTTTTCTCGAAGAAACTCTCCTCCGCAGAGAGAAATTACGATGTGGGAGATAGGGAGTTGTTGGCCGTCAAATACACCCTATTACCTTGTTTACTGACCATAAGAATCTTGCCTACTTGGAGTCAGCCAAGCGTCTGAACCCGAGACAGGCCAGATGGTCTTTGTTCTTTTCAAGGTTTAATTTTTTTGTCACGTTCCGCTCTGGTGTTAAGAATGTGAAGGCGGATGCCCTGTCACGTTTTCCGGGAGGGGGGAACTTTGAAGACCCGGGTCCCATTTTGGCTGAAGGGGTGGTGGTCTCTGCTCTTTATCCTGGAGGCCGAGGTTCAGGCAGCCCAGGCAGAGGCTCCTGATCTTTTCCTCCTGGGAGGTTGTTTGTGCCTCTCGCTTTAAGACACAAGGTTTGCGAGCACCACGATACTGTCCTTGCTGGGCACCCAGGGGGTAGAGCCACAGTGGATCTCATCGCTCGGAGATTCTGGTGGCCGGCGCTTCGTAAGTCGGTTGAGGGTTTTGTGGCATCCTCCGAGACCTGCGCTCGTGCCAAAGTCCCTCATTCACGGCCATCAGGTCCTCTCCTCCCGTTACCCATTCCTTCCCGTCCTTGGACACATCTGTCCATGGACTTCATTACGGACCTGCCTCGTTCCTCGGGGAAGACTGTGATTCTGGTGGTGGTGGACCGTTTTAGCAAAATGGCGCATTTCATTCCTTTTCCTGGGTTGCCCAAAGCTAAAATGCTGGTGCAGGCATTTATTGATCACATTGTCAAATTGCATGGTATTCCTTCAGACATAGTCTCTGATAGGGGCATGCAGTTTTTTTTCCAGATTCTGGAAGGCTTTCTGTTCTCGCTTGGGGGTTTGGTTGTCATTCCCTTCTGCTTTCCACCCACAGTCGAATGGCCAGACAGAGCGCGTCAATCAGAATCTGGAGACATATCTGCGCTGTTTTGTGGCGGATAATCAGGAGGATTGGTGTTCTTTTTTGTCCCTTGCTGAGTTGGTTTTGAATAGCCGTCGTCAGGAGTCCTCTGATAAGTCACCATTTTTTGGTGCATATGGGTTTCATCCGCAGTCTGGGACATTCTCTGGAGAGGGGTCTTCTGGTTTACCTGATGAGGAGAGATTCTACTCGTCTTTGTCATCTATTTGGCAAAAGATTCAGGATAATCTAAAGAGCATGAGTGAGAGATGTAAGCGTGTGGCGGATAAGAGACGTGTGCCTGGTCCGGACCTGAATGCTGGTGATCTGGCGTGGTTGTCTACTAAGAATATCAAATTGAAGGTTCCCTCCTGGAAGTTGGGTCCTAAGTTTATTGGGCCTTACAAAATCTTGTCTGTCATCAATCCTGTTGCCTACCGTCTGGATCTTCCTCAGACTTGGAAGATCCATAATGTTTTTCATAAGTCCCTATTAAAACCTTATGTCCAACCCACTGTACCCTCCTCTTTGCCTCCTCCTCCGATTGTGGTTGATGGTAATCTTGATTTTCAGGTCTCTAGGATTTTGGATTCTCGTATTGTCCGCGGTTCTCTCCAGTACCTCGTTCATTGGGAGGGTTATGGTCCTGAGGACAGGATGTGGGTCCCAGTGACGGACATTAAGGCCACTCGTCTCATCAGGGCTTTCCATAGGTCCCACCCTGAGAAGGTGGGCTCTGAGTGTCCGGAGTCCACTCGTAGAAGGAGGGGTACTGTCACCGCCAGATATCTGAGAAGCACTGACAGACGTTCTTCAGAACCTCCTGCTTGAGGTTCTTTTGTTTTGCTTTCGTTTTGTCATCTCGTTTCCCTCTTGCAGCTGTCATCTAGTTGCACTGATTGCATCCCTTTAAATCCCCTCCCATACTGCATCACTTTGCAGTTTATACAACTTCCTGGAGTGTGCACATGCTGGATGCTGCAACTGATGCTTCTACAGATAAGTCTGCTCCTTTGTTTGTGTTTTCCTGTTGGCTTGATCCTAGGTGACCCTGACTCCCTCCGTATTAAGTGTAGGGAGCCAGTGGTCGTGTCCCCTCACTATTATAGGGTGTGCAGGTGTCACACAGTCGAGGCACGAGGGCATGCAATTATCTATCATAGAGATCTTTGCATGGGCTGAGAAGTCAGGAAGAGCTCTAGGGCTTTTACAGGGCTCAACCTTATGTTCCTTAGTTTGGGATCAAGTCAGTCGGATCTTCATTTGTTGTCTTATAGTTTTCTGCAACACCATCCGTGACATTCTGTCAGCATTGATTGCCTGGGAGATGGGAGTGGGTAAGGCTAGAAGAAGATCCCGGACTCAGTGGCGTGCCCAGGGGGGGCGGTCCTGAGCGCATAGTGAAACCCCAGCGCAGGCGCGCGTGATGATGTCATTGTGCGTGCCTGTGCAGGGACTCAGCAGCACAATGCCAGGACTCTGCGAGCAAGCGCAGGTAAGTATTTAGCTTTTAGGGGTTTTTTCTTCTTTTTTTTTTTCTTTTATGTGCCAACTTTGGGGGACATGAGGAGCTAGGGTGCACACAGGACAGAGGACGTGTGGAGGAAAAATATGGTGGGATACTGTGTGGGGGCAAATTTTTTATTTTATTTTATGTGCCAACTTTGGGGGACATGAGGGGGGGGGGTGCACACAGGAGGACGTGGGGGGAGGGAATATGGTGGGATACTGTGTGGCACAGTGGGGGGAAAATTATTATAGAAGGGATTACTATGTGGGGGGGAAATTCCTATATGAGCGATGTGGGGGACACTACTGTGTGGGGGGCAGTGTGGGAGATACTATTGTGTGGGGGCAGTGTGGGGGACACTACTGTGTGAGGGAAGCGTGGGGGACACTACTGTGTGAGGGCAGCGTGGGAGACACTATTGTGTGGGGGGGCAGTGTGGGGGCACTACTGTTTGGGGGCAGTGTGGGGGACACTACTGTGTGAGGGCAGCGTGGGGGGACACTACTGTGTGGGGTATACACAGGTAGGAGAAATTCCATTGTTATGTGAGGGCACTACTGTGTGGGGGGGCAGCGTGGGGGACACTACTGTGTGGGGGGGGGGGCAGCATGGGGGACACTACTGTGTGGGGGGGCAGCATGGGGGACACTACTGTGTGTGGGGGGCAGCGTGGGGGATACTACTGTGTGGGGGCAGCGTGGGGGACACTACTGTGTGGGGTATACACAGGTAGGACAAATTCCCTTGTTATAAACTTTATAAAATTGAAACCCCGAGCAGATGAAAACACTGCAGAAAGGTCTGACATAGTCCGACTTCAGCTTTTGATACCTTTCAGCTTGATATAGATTTGCAGCAGTTTTTCCGGAGGATCAGACTGAAAGCCCACTTTGCAGAACCCGAAGTGAGAGATATAACATCACAAGGAAAAAGTACTGCAGTTGAAGGGCGTCTGAACCTCACTGATCTAGGCCTCTATTTAAAAAGTACATTTATGCCACATAAACTATATCATCCAGTAGAAACATATGTACAATTTGTTTCAAGAGAGGCTGATACATTGTTGCATTCTATCAAACAGGGTGAACTACGGATGACACATAACATAACTGCACAGGAGAAGATAGGAATTAAATTATTAATGGAGGATAAATCCATGATCTTGAAACCGTCTGACAAAGGGGGTTCTATTGTTATTATGGACAGAAGCAATTATGTTGATGAAGTGATGCGCCAACTTAGACACTAATACCTATGAGGTATTACAAAGAGATCCTGTCTTTTCCATCAAAGAGAAGATCATTACTCTGGTAGATCGATATAGAGACATGGGCATCATAGATGAACGTTTGCAAAGCTTCCTTATTAATCAATCACCGGTTACCCTGGTTCTATACATATTACCCAAAATTCATAAAACACTGTTGAACCCCCCCTGGACGCCCCATTGTTTCTTCAATGGACTCTATATTATCTCCTTTATCCATCATATTGGAGAAAATCCTAACCCCGATGATTAGGAACACGCGATCGTTCCTCATAGCCACATCTGACTTCTTGAGGACAATTGCAGAATTGGGTTCCATCCCTTCAGATAGCTGGCTAGTAACTATTGATGTTGAGTCTTTACACATCAATTGACCATGAATTTGGAGGTAAAGCAGTGACTGACTTGTTGCGAACCAGCGATTATTCTGATGAACAGCAAGAATTTTTTATTCAGTTGTTACGTTTAGTGTTATTTGAAAACTATTTCATGCTTGAGGACACTTATTATTTGCAGCGCCATGGGACCGCGATGGGGTCGAACATGGCCCCGCCCTACACTAACGCGTTTATGTCGTCCTTTGAAGAATCACATATATACAATACTGAATACTACCAGAAAAATGTTTTAACATGGAAAAGATTCATCAATGACATTTTTTGCGTGTGGGCGGGGCCACGGGAAACCCTATTAGCGTTTTTTTAGTATCTCAATGAAACATGTGAGGGTTTGAAATTCACTATTACGGCAGATGAGTCCAGAGTGAGTTTCTTGGACACAACTGTCATAAAAGATATGTATGGCCACCTTTCCACGGATCTATATAGGAAAGATACAGACAGGAACAGTATATTGCATTATACCAGTGCCCATTCCCCCTTCGTTAAAAAAGGTGATACCCAAGTCCCAATTCCAACGTATCAAATGCATAGTCACTGATTCTGGAAAATTAACTGTTAGGATGGATGAAATGACTGATAGATTTATTGAGAGGGGATACCCCAGATCTGTCTAAGACAAGGTGAAATCAGATTTACAGTCCCCAGCTATGGTTAAACAAAAAAGGATCCCATTTGTGCGTAAATTCCATCCATTCAATACAGGCTTTGACAGAACAAGGGCATATACTGATTGAAGCATATCCAGGGTTGGAGGAATTAAAGGGCTTCTGTCAGCCCACTAAACCGTTTTTTTGTTTTTGTTTACTAATAATCCCTATACTGCGATCTCTGCATACATATGGTTCAGTAGAATTTCATAAAAAGGTATTTTTAAAATATGTAAATTACCTTGCTACCAGCAAGTAGGGCGGCTACTTGCTGGTAGCAGCCGCATCCTCCGATCCTAATGACGCCCCTTCCGCATTGTGATTGACAGGGCCAGGGAACGGAATCGTTCTCTGCTGGCCCTGTTTGAATTCCAAATCTTGCGCCTGCACCGTACCTGTCTTCAATCGGCGCAGGCGCACTGAGAGGCGGCCGCTCGCTCGGCCGCTCCATCCTCAATGCGCCTGCGCCGGGTTTAGATGTGACGTCATCGGTGCAGGCGCATTGATGATGGAGCGGCCTCTCAGTACGCCTGCGTCGATTGAAGACAGGTACGGCGCAGGCGCGAGATTTGGAATTCAAACAGGGCCAGCAGAGAACGATCCTGTCAATCACAATGCGGAGGGGGCGTCATTAGGATCGGATGATGCGGCTGCTACCAGCAAGTAGCCGCCCTACTTGCTGGTAGCAAGGTAATTTGCATATTTTAAAAATACCTTTTTACCAAATTCTACTGAACCAAAATGATTATTTAGCTTATGTATGCAGAGCTCGCAGTATAGGGATTATTAGTAAACAAAAAAAGAAAAACAGTTTAGTGGGCTGACAGAAGCCCTTTAAAAAATCCTCCCCTGATTTGCAATAATGCTGTTTCTAATGCTCTAATGTTATCAAGGGCACAGAATTTTACCAACCACACACGGGACAAGCCTTTAAAGACAGGGGCTTCTTTACATGTGAATCCACTAACGTAATCTAGATGATAAAGTGCCCTTGTGATCTAGCATATATAGGTGAAACTATACAGGCAGTTAGGGATCGGATAGGGAAACATAAGTCCACTATTAGAACAAAGAATTTATTGTTACCATTACCACATCATTTTGATAAATACGGACACACAGTGTCACAATTAAGGTTTCAGGTATTAGAACAAATCAAGAGACCTAGGAGAGGTGGTGACATTAAAAAGCTCCTTTTGCGGAGAGAAGCATACTGGATTCATACCTTGGATACCCTGCACCCTAGGGGTTTAAATCGTGATTATGAGATTATGCGTTTATAACATTGTTTTGATCTCTCATTCTTATCATTGTATCATATTGTTTTATAGACATCTTCTCGCTGACCCTGCGGATGAATGATACAGTATCTCCGTTTATTTACGTTTCAGTTTTTTTGTCTATTCGTTCATTGATTTGTCAGTACTTGTGTTTTGTATGCACGTAGTGAAACTAAGTTGCTGATTGGTTCTGTTTTACTGGGCATCCGACGTCTCCAGTGCATCACTTGCAATTGTTATATAAGAAAGGTACTGAACACTTGCATGTAACTTTGTTGATAAAGGCTGTTGAGCCGAAACGCGCCATAAGAATATTATGACATAAATAAAAGAATACTTTAAATAGTAACTGCCGGCTGCCGGGATTCAAATGTGTGAAAAGCGTGATGAGGAGGACTGTTTAAGTACCAATTCTAATTAAGCTGTTAATAAATTAACACCTGTTGTGAATTTTGCCATGAAGCTCCTTGTTAGAGAACAGCAAGTTGTGCAAAAAGTACTGAAACACTGAACTGGACATGTGCATTCAAAAGTTTAGAGGTCACATTACGTTCACCTGTAAAGGTTAGAGTGTATTTTAGGTTCATCCTGAAATTTTACCCACAAGCCAAATATCCCTAACTTTTTGGGCGTAGTGTATGTCAAGTGAGATAAAAAACTAGGAATGTTGCAGTTTTTATACTGGCAACTATAATAGTCTGACACTTTCTGTTTTCTGTTGCTCACTTGTCACCTTTGCCGTCTAGACTGGGGCATTATGAACAGGGAAATGTCAATATCTTTAGAAGGCGAGTGAGTTAATGACTACTCTGTTATACTGGAAAAGGTAGGAAAACAATCCAAAACACTAAATACATGAATACAACGCACCCCCGTAATTCCCAGGTGGCTGGGAAGCGGTGTAGAGCACACGTCATCTCATCCAGTCTTACTGAGAGTCACCTTATTTTTAGTCCTCCTCACCCATTCTCCCAGTGCTATACAGTTTGTATTCAGTTGATGGGGAGGAGGCACAATATGAAAGGCATTTATAACAGCATTATAGGTCTGGCCTGGGGTCTGAAATGACTTTAGGGTTCCGGGATCTGATATTATTATCTGGGTCTGATTATATTTAGTGAATCTGTTCTTGGGGCTGAAATTAATTTAGGGGTTGGAAATATTTAGTGGACCTGGTCTGAGGACTTGAAATTAATTTAGCCATCTTGTCTGAGTTTAGATATAATTATATCTTAATATACAGTGGGATGCGAATGTTTGGGCAATCTTATTAATCGTAATGATTTTCCTGTATAAATCGTTGGTTGTTATGATAAAAAATGTCAGTTAAATATATCATATAGGAGACACACACAGTGATATTTGAAAAGTGAAATTAAGTTTATCGGATTTACAGAAAGTGTGCTATAATTGTTTAAACAAAATTAGGCAGGTGCATAAATTTGGGCACCACAAAAAAAGAAATGAAATCAATATTTAATAGATCCTCCTTTTGCAGAAATTACAGCCTCTAAATGCTTCCTGTAGGTTCCAATGAGAGTCTGGATTCTGGTTGAAGGTATTTTGGACCATTCTTCTTTTCAAAACATCTTTAGTTCATTCAGGTTTGATGGCTTCTGAGCATGGACAGCTCTCTTTAAGTCACACCACAGATTTTCAATTATATTCAGGTCTGAGCACTGAGATGGCCATTCCAGAACGTTGTACTTGTTCCTCTTCATAAATGCCTTAGTGGATTTTTGAGCCGTGTTTAGGGTCATTGTCTTGTTGAAAGATCCAGCCCCGGCGGAGCTTCAGCTTTGTCACTGATTCCTGGACATTGGTCTCCAGAATCTGCTGATACTGAGTGGAATCCATGCGTCCCTTAACTTTGACAAGATTCCCAGTCCCTGCACTGGCCACACAGCCCCACAACATGATGGAACCACCAGCATATTTTACTGTAGATAGCAGGTGTTTTTCTTGGAATGCTGTGTTCTTTTTCCTCCATGCATAACGCTCCTTGTTATGGCCAAATAACTAAATTTTAGTTTCATCAGTCCACAGCACCTTATTCCAAAATGAAGCTGGCTTGTCCAAATGTGCTTTAGCCCACCTCAAGCAGCACTTTTTGTGCTGTGGGCGGAGAAAAGTCTTCATCTGCATCACTCTCGCATACAGCATCTCCTTGTGTAAAGTGCGCCGAATGGTTAAACGATGCACAGTGACTCCATCTGCAGCAAGATGATGTTGTAGGTCTTTGGTGCTGGTCTGTGGGTTGACTCTGACTGTTCTCACCATTCGTCGCTTCTGTCTATCTGAGATTTTTCTTGGATTGCCACTTCGAGCCTTAACTTGAACTGAGCCTGTGGTCTTCCATTTCCTCAATATGTTCCTAACTGTGGAAACAGACAGCGGAAATCTCTGGGACAGCTTTCTGTATCTTTCCCCTAAACCATGATGGTGAACAATCTTTGTCTTCAGGTCATTTGAGAGTTGTTTTGAGACCCCCATGTTGCTACTCTTCAGATAAAATTAAAAGAGGAAGGAAACTTACAATTGACCCCCTTAAATACTCTTTCTCATAATTGGATTCACCTGTGTATGTAGGTCAGGGGTCACTGAGCTTACCAAGCCAATAATTAGTTCTAAAGGTTTTGGAATCAAGAAAATGACAACAGTGCCCAAATTTATGCACCTGCCTAATTTTGTTTAAACAATTATAGCACACTTTCTGTAAACCCAATAAACTTAATTTCACTTCTCAAATATCACTGTGTGTGTCTCCTATATGATATATTTAACTTACATATTTTATCGTAACAACCAACGATTTATACAGGAAAATCATGACGATTAGCAAGGTTGCCCAAACTTTCGCATCCCACTGTATTTAGTGGATCTGATCTACAGTCTGATATTAACATAAAGGTCTGGTCTAGAGTTTGATATTAATTTAGGGACCCTGAATATATTTATCCACATTCTTTTACTGTATATAAACTACACTGCTTAGGCTTTAACACTTGCGGTATCCTTTTCTGGCAGGCTGTTCCAGCGAGGGGGAAGGCTACCATACCGCCGGAAGTCCGCTCTGGTCCCATTTACTACAATGGAGGCAGGCCGGAGGTCCGGCCGCAGCATGGCAAATATGCCAAGAGGCGGCCGAACAGAAACTGCAGCCTGCTGTAGTTTTATTCCTGCCGCCTCTCAACATATTTGCCGTGCTGCAGATGGACCTCCGGCATGCCCCCATTATAGTAAACGGGGACTGAGCAGACTTCCGGCGGCACGGTGGACTTGCGGTAGCACAGATCTGGCAGGCTGTTCCCCCGCTGAAACAGCCTGCTGGAAAAGGCTATCGCAAGTGTGAAAGTGGCCTTATATAGGCTACTCCCACTTTTGATGCAACCTGCTATTCAATCATAACCCTGAGAGGGGCTCGTTATTTCTCTTCCAAATCTAATTACTGAAACTAATGTTAAATACATAAGCATTCTCTTTAAAATTTCCCATTGCCTAAAATGTTGAGCGCCTTATTTATTTTATTTATCTTTAGATGGCGGAAATGACTCCTTGCCAATGAACAGACTGTGCACTTAGTCAATGAGGAACAACACCTATGGTCACCCGCTAATTGTTGGATGGTTCCTATGGGTCAGCAGTGATTTGCGTAGGATCTATAGACAAACCTATCTATGGCTCTAAGCGCTCATTTAAACCATGATAACCTTACATTTTCACACACAGGTAATGCCACGCAGCAGGTGCAGAGCCAAATTAATAGAAAATCCACAGAACTCACACAGTGAAAACTTTTAATAAAATATGATGGCTAGTGCTGTGTTGAGTAGGAGCTAGACAGACTGAATATGGGGTCAATGTACAGCTGTCATCTTATCACATTTCTATATCAAGAAAAAAAAGGGACAGTGAAGAGAACATAAGGACAACAATTTGACAATGCCTTCCCATAAAGCACAGCTGGAGGTCCACCAGAGATATTCTGCAAAGCGTGTTCAGACCCTGACAAGGTTATTCATGAAGGAACAGCATTTTTTAAATAACTTGGAAACTGCTAAGTCATTTACTTGAAATAAAAAGCTATATTGGCGATCATTCCAGAGGGTCCACCAGGGGAACACATGATGATATATACTGTATTATTGGCAATAAAAATGATCCCTTAAGTCAAAAGTATTTTCTCTTTCATGCCAGCCTGGACAGTATCACCCCATAGTCTCTCTGAACTCGTACTCCTTCCTAATTAGCTTCACAGGCTCATCAGAAATCATCTGTGAGCTCTTTTTTGGCTAAGGAACAGAGCATGCTGTGTAGGAAACCAGGCCAGAGCCTGGAAACCCCGGAAGGGAAGGGGATAAAGATAAACACCAAGAGAGTTTCTGAAATTCATATATAAAAAGAGACTTGGTGTGATGAAAGGAGTCGATGGGCTGAGATATTGAGAAATCAAGGTCAATGAAAAGTTGCTGTTGTGTCACCCATAAAAGAGTTTCTTACGTAAATATATTCAATGACTACATTATCAATGTTATATGTATGGTGCATTTATTTATTCAGACTAGGTTCTATTGTGTTGTGCTATGCAAAAACTGCGGATTTTAAATATCCTTGAAAAGAATGAAAAGCAGCTCAGGGTCCAAGGAGCCATCTGTGACTCTCAGTCTGTCCTCATACTCGGAATCAGCAAGTGCCATTGTAACCAAAAATCCACTACCAGCCCTGAAAGATGCCTTCTTCAACAGTAGGTCATGTAATAGTGGAACTATAGCAGTTCTAGCCTACCATATATGATGTGTATGATACTTGTAATGTGATGATGACCCTGGATATATACGTGGATCAGGGGCGTACATAGAAATCACTGGGCCCCATAGCAAAAATCTGAATTGGGCCCCTTAACCCCGCCCACTACCCACCATGGCCCCTCCCACTCCCTGACCTGGCTCCTCCCCTGCCACACCCCCATTGAATAAATTTATACATGACCTACAGAAACTGTTAGGGCTCCATACAATATTAAGCGCCCCTGTTGAGTGCCGGGACAGCGGCTCCTGGAACGTCAGAATTAGGTCACTTTATGCTCTGCAGTAAAACAATGCAGCCCTCGGTGACTGTAGACGCTGGATATCAGAGTCTGCGCCGGGTTTATCTGCGAGTTAAAGAGGAGGCTCCAGGCTACAAACACAGAAAACAATCTCAAGAAGTGAAAAGATGACACTTTACATCAAGTCTGAGGATGATAGGAGGGAGCGGAGCCATAGGAGACCCCCAAACATAGAGGGGCCCAGTGCCTGGACAGAGAATGCAAGGGAAGGAGCGGAGCCATAGGAGACCCCCAAACATGGAGGGGCCCAGTGCCTGGACAGAGGATGCAAGGGAAGGAGCGGAGCCATAGGAGACCCCCAAACATGGAGGGGCCCAGTGCCTGGACAGAGGATGCAAGGGAAGGAGCGGAACCAGAGGAGACCCCCAAACATAGAGGGGCCCAGTGCCTGGACAGAGGATGCAAGGAAAGGAGCTGAGCCAGAGGAGACCCCCAAACATGGAGGGGCCCAGTGCCTGGACAGAGGATGCAAGGGAAGGAGCGGAGCCAGAGGAGACCCCCAAACATGGAGGGGCCCAGTGCCCGGACAGAGGATGCAAGGAAAGGAGCTGAGCCAGAGGAGACTTCCAAACATAGAGGGGCCCAGTGCCTGGACATAGGATGCAAGGAAAGGAGCTGAGCCAGAGGAGACCCCCAAACATAGAGGGGCCCAGTGCCTGGACATAGGATGCAAGGAAAGGAGCTGAGCCAGAGGAGACCCCCAAACATAGAGGGGCCCAGTGCCTGGACATAGGATGCAAGGAAAGGAGCTGAGCCAGAGGAGACCCCCAAACATAGAGGGGCCCAGTGCCTGGACATAGGATGCAAGGAAAGGAGCTGAGCCAGAGGAGACCCCCAAACATAGAGGGGCCCAGTGCCTGGACAGAGGATGCAAGGAAAGGAGCGGAGCCAGAGGAGACCCCCAAACATGGAGGGGCCCAGTGCCTGGACATAGGATGAAAGGGAAGGAGCGGAGCCAGAGGAGACCCCCAAACATAGAGGGGCCCAGACTGTGACTTACTTCAGGCCAGCCAGCCAGGGACACAGCCGGTGCACTGCTCACTCCTCCCTCTCTTGAAGACAGTCCTCAGTCAGCTCGTCTCTCTCTCCTCAGCTCAGGGCAGGCACTGACTCTGGTGACGGCCGATGGCGAAGTTCGAGCTGATTCTCCCGCCCGCCCCCTTGCGCCACTGGCCAATCAGCAGCTGCCTCAACAGAGTTGCCTTGTGCTGATTGGCCAGCGGCTCGAGCGCCACATGCAGGCTGGCCTGGTTTGATCCTGATTCCGGCAGACGGTCCGGGTCAGGAGGAGGTCAGGTCAGGATCAGCCTCAGGTCAAGGGGGGGGGGGGTGCGTCGAGGCGATTGCGGAAGATGAGTTGATGTTGGGGCTGGGGAGAAAAGCAGCCGCATAGCCGGCTGCAGGTCATGAGTGGGCGGGGCCAAATAGTGTGGGCAGGGCCTTCTCTGCGCTACGGGCCCCCCAGTGCCGCAGGCCCCATAGCAGTGGCGTGGTCTGCCTCTATGGGCGGTACGCCACTGACGTGGATATATACGTGGTTCACACATATACAGCATTTCAGATGCAATGATCTGGCTCCCATAGACATGCATTCGACTCTACAGCACCTCCAAATGCATTTGATTTTAGGTGAATAATTACAGTTTATTTTATACAAATCCAACATAAGAAAAATGGAGTTCCCGTCTGCAGGCCAAGTGGCTGATATTAGACATTTACAGCATACTTTTGGACCCAGAACCTAATCAGATCCCTAGACACACATATATGGTTAAATCAGAGGAATATTTGGGAAGGACGCTCCCTGATGCCGTCGGGGCATCTGATATGGAGGACGTCGGAAAAAATCTCCCTGGTCTGTATTCCTTAATGAGAACCGATATAAGATACTTATGCATTGGTATCATACTCCTGACCTCGTCCATGGGATTAATCCAGCGGTCTCAGAGATGTGTTGGAGGTGTGGGACCTCTCGGGGAACTCTACCTCATATTTTTTTATTTGCCCTCTCATTCATCCTTTTTTGGGGCGCTGTTAGCACTGTCCTCCAAGACCTGCTGGGCTGCAATATACCCCTTGACCCATTACAATACCTGCTGAACATAACAACTTCCCCAGTTAGGAAACACTTGTTTAACTTGCAATTACAGGTACTGACAGCAGTGCGTCGCCTTATCGCCCGGTTTTGGAAATGTCCTGACCCCCCGACTATTTCAGATCTATACTCTATGCAATATATGATTGCCCTATTGCAAGATAAATTGGACCTCTTCTACTCTATCTGGGATGTATGGGACTCATACTGGCTTACCAGACAGGTGTGATCCTAGAGTTTAGTGGAATGACCCTTGTCTTTGCTTATCCTTTACCTTATTCTTGTGTCTGTCTTGTCCATTGTCTGGTTTGTCTTGGTCTGTATTTTTTGGACACACATCTAAGCTGGCAGCTTATGAAGGTTGGTCTGGAGAATCCTCAGCGACTACTGATCGTTCAGATGCCTTATATAATTAGGACAGTATACAGAAGTACGATAAATCAACTTTTATTGGTTATTTGCTGGTCCTGCTTAACCCCTTCTACCCTAGGCCTGTGTTTTCACATTCCTATCCAGGCCTATTTTTGCAAATCTGACCTGTGTAATTTTATATGGTAATAACTTTGGGACGCTTTTACTTATCTAACTGATTCTGAGATTGTTTTCTCGTGACACATTGTACTTTATGTAAGTGATAAATTTGAGTCAATATTTTTTTCCTTTATTTGGGAAAAACATCAAAATAACGGAAAATTCTGAAAAATGCACAATTTTGGAAATTTGAAATGTTCTACATTTAAGACAGTAATACCTAATAAAAATAGTTATCAATCATCATTTCCCATATCTCCCTTTATGTTGGCATCAGTTTGTAATTTTATTTAGGATGTCAGATGGTTTTGAAATTTAGATGCACATTTTAGATTTTCCAGAAATTTTCCAAAACCAATTTATTAAAGAACTAATCCAGTTATTAAGTCACTTTTAGGGGTTTACATGATATAAATTGACAATAAATGACGCCATTTTAGAAACTACACTACTCAAGTTATTCAAAACTGACCTTTGTTAACCCTTTGGGTGTTTCACAAGAATGAAATGAAAAGAAGATGAAAAATCTAAATTTTGCCTTTTTAGGCAGATTTTCCATTTTCATATATATTTTCCTGTTTGGTGATGTCTAATATACTCACTGTTGTGAGGTCCACATCTGTTCGTGGCATCTCACGTGGTGGTCAAGTTGGTAAGCTTACCTCAATTTAAGCAATGTTTCGTGCTGAGACGAAAGGTGGTAGGTACCTTGCTTGGGTTGTTTGTAAGGAAGGTACGTTCCACAACAAATATTACCGGTGAGATTCTATGCCAGGCTGTTTTTCTGTGGTGGCTCCGATGTCTCCGCTAACTGGGCTGTGGGTTGCGTGCTCTCGGCATCCCACGTGTCCCAGATATCGCATATACTTGTGGTGAGAGATGGCTGGCTAGTTGATTCTTGTTGTACCGTTCATGTTACGGACTCCAATCTTCTCTAAGTCTCCCAGTGAAGCGCTTCACTTATTTTCATAGCTAAGTCATGGACCCCATCAATGGATATTCTCCATGATATTCCCGGCTTTAATAACACCTTAACAAGTGTGTAATGCCCACCAAGGTGGTCTCAGTTCAGACGGGTCCTACGCTAAACCTGCCTATGCCGTTATGCATTTATGTTCAGGAGCGCAGACCCCGCACATATAGTGTGTTGCTCCTAGTTACCTCCATGTGCAACAGCAAACGGTGGGAGGAGGAGCACACACACCTATATGTACCACCTTAAATCAAGGTCGCCTATTATTGGTCGCCTGAGACAGAGTGAGGGCTTAGTCCATATGTTATGCTTGCATCTATTATTGTAGTGCATTATTTTCTGTGATTGTATAAATGTAGACATGTACATCCACAACATTTATTATCATATCGTGCAGGATGTTTCATATATTTGTTTAACTTGTCTTGAAGGAGTGGCACCTTCATTTGTGAATATGCTCCTATTTTGGGAGTAGTATTCATGTGCACTTTTGCCCCACCTATCTAATAGACGACCTTGATTAAGGTGGTACATATAAGTGTGTGTGCTCCTCCTCCCACCGATTGCTGTTGCACATGGCGGTAAATAGGAGAAACACACTATATGTGCAGGGTCTGCGCACATTTTTCACTTTCCCAAGGGGTAACTGGACAAAATTAACCCCACATTTTGTGTGTCAAATCTGTTTTTATTGGTAAATAAAAGCATATACAAAGTACATACAGTGATAACAGTCTCCTTAAGGAACCCTATTGCAAAAGACAGACTAGACATCTTCACCATTAACACAATCAAGTATCAATTAGGCTTCTAGGGCTATGACCCGACACTACAGGCATGTGAAGACCTCCAATCTTATCGTAATTTCTGATATCTCTAAATGTACATATGGAATATCAGGTGAGTACATACAAAAAGACACTAACAACACATATAACTAATAGAACATATTAGTCCTGTCGCCTATGATGTTGTCCAATGATTACTAATACCTTCCATCCACTGTGTCATATAACTCGTTCCCCAAGATAAATTATTGAGGTTCCGTCAAGACCAGGCTCAATTGGCAGCATATTCCCCCTTAACAGGGTCGAGTTACTTGGGGCGTGTATGATGGGAACCTCACATCAGCTTACTTTCCTAATACCCGATCCTTGTCAATCTCCTCCATATCTATCTTCCTAGTGTACTTTATCCACGGATCCCAGACCTGCAAATATTTATCTCTTGTGTTATAAGTCCAACCCACTAATTCCTCCATTCTGCACATATCGCTCATTTTCTCATGCCACATCCTAAGGGACGGCGGGTCCTTATCTCTCCATTTCATAGGGACTAACAATTTTGCAGCTGCGATCATATGTGTGGGAAGACTCATTCTATTTGGTCTGAATCCAGTTAGGGGTAACCACAAAAGAACTAGTTCCGGGGTAAGTTTCAGGTCCACAGAACATATCTCGTTGATTAATTTTTCAATATCTCCCCAAAATGCCTTCAAACTCGGACAGAACCACCACAGGTGTGATATAGAACCTCTGTCCTTCCCGCACCTCCAACATGAATCATCGGATACCAAACCCATTTTGAATAACATCTCGGGGGTTCTATACCACCTAGTTAGAATTTTTAGGGAATTTTCCTGCGTCAGAATACATTTAGAAAATCCGTGTGAGTGTGACAAGATATAGTTTTTGTCCCTATCATCCAGTTTGCAATTCAGTTCTCTCTCCCATGCGCCAATGTACGTGGGAATACTTTTGAACTTATCTCTCAACAATTGCGTATAGATGAGTGAGATGCATTTCGGGGGGATCTTGGGAAGCAAAATGTAGGATTCCAACCAGGTAGGATCTGCAAGCTGAACAAACTTGGACTTTTTGAGCTTATAACCCCACATTTTGTAACCCATTTTCACCTGAATACGGCAACACCCCATATGTGCTTGTAGCCTGCTGTATAGGAGCATCACTGAAGGGGGGGCTACTTAATCTCTCCTGGGGCGTCTCCTTGAGGGTCCCTCATCTCCAGATGACAATGATGATGGAGTAAAGGAGTAGAGTAGAGGAATGTGGCATCTTCTCCCTCACTTGCAGACTCTGTTTGAGAGGCAAGGATGGCGTATGCCTCTTCAACGGAGTACATTCTCTGGGATGGACAGGCCATTTTTATTTTTATTGGTGTGTGTAAAGTGAAAAGTGTCAGAAGGGTGTATGTAGTGATTTAACACGTGAGGTGGCTTGTAATGAATTTAAAATAAAATTTATGATAAAAAAAAAAGAGAAAGAAAGAAAAGGGAAAAAGAAATAAGAAAAAGATAAGTGAAAAAATAAGAAAAATAAGAAAAAAAAAGTAGAAAAAAAGGCTAAAAAAAAAAAGCACTGAAACCTGAGCAGACGCTGTCAGTAATTAACAGTACTGACCGGCGCTCAGCAGGTGCAGGACCTACGCACGCAGACGGCACATGCATGGGTTAAAAAATCTAAACTAGTACTAACTAAAATTGATTATATATATATATATATATATATATATATATATACACACACACACACATACACACACATATTGTATTTTTCGCCCTATAAGACGCACCAAGGTTTTAGAGGGAGACAATAAGAAAAAAATATTTTAATTAGACCTCAGGTCTGACTACCAATCAGACCCCAGCTCAGACCCCAATGTGAATGACCCCCAATCAGACCTCAGATAAGAGCCCCTATTGCCTCTCATATTAGCCCCCATTGCCTGAGATCAGTCCCATATTGCCTCACATCGGCCCCATATTGCCTCACATCGGCCCCATATTGCCTCACATCGGCCCCATATTGCCTCACATCGGCCCCATATTGCCTCACATCTGCCCCATATTGCCATGTTTTATAAAATAAAAAAAAACACTTACCTCTTCTGCTCCTGGACGACAACTCTCCTCTCCGCCGACGAACTGCTTCCTCCTTCCGCAGGCTGTGCTGTGAACTGGCGCCCACAGCATGAGATCACAGAGCGCCCTCACGCGGTGCGCAGCCACTGCACAGCCGACAGCCAAGGACCAGGGAGTGGTGAGTACAGAGTCTTCACCGCTTCCTGGTCCTCCGGTACTAATAAGGTGGTTAATGATACCGCAGAAAGAGGAATTGCTCTGATAAAAAAGTTTAACGAATCGGTCAGGGACGAACAACAAAAACAATTCTTGTTGAGGGTAGTCGAGCATCACAGAAAAGTTGTCACCAAGCTAACAAAAGAAGGGACTGCATTGTTCAAAGTGGATTAATATAAATGTTTTGGCTATCAATGTCATACTACCTATTAATCTTAGTTTATAGTGTTAATATTATTTTAAGTTTGTGATTTCTAGTTTTCCCAATAAAAGTAATTAACATTGAAAAATCTTATTTTTTGCCTACGTTTACAAAACTGATCAAGTGTGCAGCCTCTAAGTATTATCCAATCTTATTGAAATTTGGCATATATATCTTTTACATCACTGAGACTCGGGGCGTAAGCAATGTCTGCAAAAAATGTATATTATATTTTTTCCATTACATTATGAAACACCCTAATATACTGTATGTATGTATATATATATATATATATATATATATATATATATGTATGTTTACATTTACATTGTTTCTTTAGTCTGGAGTGCTGCCCGCCTTTATTATCCTGCATATTCGGTGAGCTTATTTCCATTGGGCTGTGCACCCAATTTTTCCTTTTGAGTCTTGTCTGTGCTGCCATCTTTTCCATTACATATATATATATATATATATATATATATATATATATATATATACACAGTACAGACCAAAAGTTTGGACACACCTTCTCATTCAAAGAGTTTTCTTTATTTTCATGACTATGAAAATTGTAGATTCACACTACAAATTAACACATATGGAATTATATACATAACAAAAAAGTGTGAAACAACTGAAAATATGTCATATTCTAGGTTCTTCAAAGTAGCCACCTTTTGCTTTGATTACTGCTTTGCACACTCTTGGCATTCTCTTGATGAGCTTCAAGAGGTAGTCACCTGAAATGGTTTTCACTTCACAGGTGTGGCCTGTCAGGTTTAATGAGTGGGATTTCTTACCTTATAAATGGGGTTGGGACCATCAGTTGTGTTGTGGAGAAGTCAGGTGGATACACAGCTGATAGTCCTACTGAATAGACTGTTAGAATTTGTATTATGGCAAGAAAAAAGCAGCTAAGTAAAGAAAAACGAGTGGCCATCATTACTTTAAGAAATGAAGGTCAGTCAGTCCGAAAAATTGGGAAAACGTTGAAAGTGTCCCCAAGTGCAGTCACAAAAACCATCAAGCGCTGCAAAGAAACTGGCTCACATGCGGACCGCCCCAGGAAAGGAAGACCAAGAGTTACCTCTGCTGCGAAGGATAAGTTCATCCGAGTCACCAGCCTCAGAAATCGCAGGTTAACAGCAGCTCAGATTAGAGACCAGGTCAATGCCACACAGAGTTCTAGCAGCAGACACATCTCTAGAACAACTGTTAAGAGGAGACTGTGTGAATCAGGCCTTCATGGTGGAATATCTGCTAGGAAACCACTGCTAAGGACAGGCAACAAGCAGAAGAGACTTGTTTGGGCTAAAGAACACAAGGAATGGACATTAGACCAGTGGAGATCTGTGCTTTGGTCTGATGAGTCCAAATTTGAGATCTTTGGTTCCAACCACCGTGTCTTTGTGCGACGCTGAAAAGGTGAACGGATGGACTCTACATGCCTGGTTCCCACCGTGAAGCATGGAGGAGGAGGAGTGATGGTGTGGGGGTGCTTTGCTGGTGACACTGTTGGGGATTTATTCAAAATTGAAGGCATACTGAACCAGCATGGCTACCACAGCATCTTGCAGCGGCATGCTATTCCATCCGGTTTGCATTTAGTTGGACCATCATTTATTTTTCAACAGGACAATGACCCCAAACACACCTCCAGGCTGTGTAAGGGCTATTTGACCATGAAGGAGAGTGATGGGGTGCTGCGCCAGATGACCTGGCCTCCACAGTCACCGGACCTGAACCCAATCGAGATGGTTTGGGGTGAGCTGGACCGCAGAGTGAAGGCAAAAGGGCCAACAAGTGCTAAGCATCTCTGGGAACTACTTCAAGACTGTTGGAAGACCATTTCAGGTGACTACCTCTTGAAGCTCATCAAGAGAATGCCAAGAGTGTGCAAAGCAGTAATCAAAGCAAAAGGTGGCTACTTTGAAGAACCTAGAATATGACATATTTTCAGTTGTTTCACACTTTTTTGTTATGTATATAATTCCACATGTGTTAATTCATAGTTTTGATGCCTTCAGTGTAAATCTACAATTTTCGTAGTCATTAAAATAAAGAAAACTCTTTGAATGAGAAGGTGTGTCCAAACTTTTGGTCTGTACTGTATATATATCTAGCTGGCACTAACTAAAGGTTTAAAAAACAAAAAACACAAGTGCTGATTAGCACTTGCTAGTCACAGCTCGTACACAGAAAAAGTGGTGCAGAGCTGGAAAAGACAAAAATAAAAAAAGGAAAAAAACTAAAAAGGACAGACTGGAGTCTGCTGGAGAGGGGAGGCGGCTGGGGGGACAGGGACAGGGAATGGGGATCTAAAACTGCTGCAGATGAGGCAAAAATCACTGCAGCTGTTCAAGATCTTCTTCTTTTTCTTCTTTAGTAAAAAGCACTGATTTATGTGGTAGTACCACAAGTCCCAGCCGACAACATCAGCACAGTGCGGAACAGGTTCTTTCCGCAAGCAGTCACCAAGCTAGAATGGCTGCTTGCAGAGAGGCACCAACTGTTCTTTCAGCTGCATAGCGCTGCCATTGGCTGCTGGAGCTTTGTTCCAGCCAATCGCAGCACTGGGCGGGAAAACCAGTGTCTAGTGTCCCTCCCTGACCTAGGAGGTGACATGGGCTGATGTAATTAGCCCCTGCCACCTCTAGCCAAGCCCCCCTGCAGCACCATACCATTGCCGGCGCTGCGATAGGCCGGTCTTCACTAACCGGCCAATTGCAGCGATCGGAGCTGCAGGGGGGCGGAAAAACTCCTGCTCGCCCTCAGCTAAGATGGCTGCCTGCCGATTAGAGCAGCCATCTTATTCCGGTCACCATGCAATGCAGCGTGGTGACCGGAGTTAACCATGACGTACTATTACGTCAAGATGCGGGAACGCACTAACTTCTATGACATAATAGTATGTAATGTGTCGGGAAGGGGTTAACAGTTTTTTTCTGTCTTTGATCTTGCTATTTTGTACGAAAAGTAACCTTTTTAATAAAAATACAATTGTAAAAAAAAAAAAAAAAAATTCTGTTCTATCATTTTTAGTATATAAAGAGGTATTCCCTACTAGAAGGTGTACAGCAGCTGACAGAGCCTGCACCATAGCACACAGGGCGGATGCCTGACTTTATTCCTCCATGCCATGTCAGCCCTGCTCTGTGAAAACAGGTGTGCCATGTGCATTAGCAGTTAGGCCTAATTCACACATCAGTTTTTGGTCAGTGATTTCAATAAGTGATTGTGAGTATAAAACCAGATGCAGGTTGAAAACACAAAACAGGTAGAGATTGCTCCAGTATACCTTATCCCTGAGTAGGAGTCCCTCCTGGTTTTGGCTCAGATTTGTGAACTGGGCCTTAGGGTGAATTCATTCCTCGAAACGGACAAGAATAGGACATATTCTGTCCCTTTTGTGGTATTGCAGAACGGATATACAGATGTGGACAGCACACGGTGTGCTGTCTGCATTTTTTGCAGCCCTATTGAAATTAATGGGTCCACCTCCGAGTTGCAAAAAAATGCTGACCAGATGTGGACCAGAAATTAGGTTGTGCGAATGGGTCCTAAGGGCTTATTCACATGACTATAGGCTGTGCCCGTATTGCGGACCCCAAACAGACCCATTCAAGTCAATCCGCAAGATATGGCGCGGTGTGGAACAAAGGCCTGGATCGGAAGTAGACGCGAAGCACTATAAAGCGCTTCTGTGGGCTTTCAGGTCCGTGCCTCAGCACCGCAAAAGATAGGCTAGACCTATCTTTTGCCGTATATTGCGTATTGCAGACCCATTCAAGTCAATGAGTCTGTGCCACAGTATGGGATTCACATGGCTGGTGCCGTGCATTGTGAACTGCAATTTGCAGCCTGCAGCACAGGCACAGGGAAGACACGGTCGTGTGAATGACACAACAGTATATTTCCATTGCGGAACGGATGAAGACCCATTTATTTCAATGGGGCCGCAAAAGATGCGGACAGCACACAAGATTGTGGACAAGAATAGGCATTTATACACAGGAGAAAGACGTTGCGATATGCAAAATGCGGAATGCACACGGACGAAATTCGTTTTTGCGGACCACAAAGTGGCTACGGTCGTCTGAATGAGCCCTTAGACTGTATATGGTCAGCTTCTGATTAAAAACCTTCAGTATATTTTCCACCATGTAGAAAAGTCTCCCTATGAGGGTACATTCACAGGACTGTATGTATCTTGCAGTCTAATCTGTTGAAATTAATGGGTCCGCATCAACTCGGCAAAAAAATTAATAAACTATTGAAAGAGACATCTCTGAGATTGACCAAGTTGGACATATCATTAGCAGAAACTGGTGCAAAAAAAAGTTGCCATGTGTCAAGTTTTTCATGTGTCATTTTGCACAGTAATTTGTAAGTTTTAATGCGATCCTCACCACCTTTGAAAACTGGGTGGCCATGTTAATTAATTTCACTCCAGATTTATCACTGCAACTTTTTTTAAAGTCACAAAAATGTTTTAAAAACCCCTCTAATACAAGGTGGCATAGAAAAACTGGAGCAGAATTTCTACAGAAAAGTGTTAGGTTTAAAGGGAACCTGTCACCCAAAAATCGCCTATTAAGCTGTTTACAGTACCTTATAGTGCTGTATAGTCGTTTCCTGATGCACTTTTTGTTAGTTTTGCAGCATGTATGCTCAGTCAGAAATCGATGTTATATTCAGCTGCTGCCCCGTGCTTCAAGTCAGGCTTGAAGTCACGGGGGCAGCGGCCTCGGCGTCTTACATGGCCCTCTCCCCGCCCCCTGCCTCTGTGACTGACAGCCGAAATCCGATTCCGGGACCGCGCTCAACGGCCGCATGCGCAGTAAAGGGCGGCAGGAGCGCGGTCCCGGCTGCCGCGCGTACTACGCGCCGTCTTACTTTCGCCGCATTGAGCATGCGCCCGACATCCTGTATCAAACGCGCCCGCGCCCGGCAGATGCACCAAATGTATTAACCACTTCAGCCCCGCTAGGTGAAACCCCCTTCATGACCAGGCCACTTTTTACACTTCGGCACTACACTACGTTCACCGTTTATCGCTCGGTCATGCAACTTACCACCCAAATGAATTTTACCTCCTTTTCTTCTCACTAATGGAGCTTTCATTTGGTGGTATTTTATTGCTGCTGACATTTTTACTTTTTTTGTTATTAATCAAAATGTAACGATTTTTTTGCAAAAAAATGACATTTTTCACTTTCAGCTGTGAAATTTTGCAAAAAAAACGACATCCATATATAAATTTTTCGCTAAATTTATAGTTCTACATGTCTTTGATAAAAAAAAAATGTTTGGGCAAAAAAAAAATGGTTTGGGTAAAAGTTATAGCATTTACAAACTATGGTACAAAAATGTGAATTTCCGCTTTTTGAAACGGCTCTGACTTTCTGAGCACCTGTCATGTTTCCTGAGGTTCTACAATGCCCAAACAGTAGAAAAACCCCACAAATGACCCCATTTCGGAAAGTAGACACCCTAAGGTATTCGCTGATGGGCATAGTGAGTTCATAGAACTTTTTATTTTTTGTCACAAGTTAGCGGAAAATGATGATGATTTCTTTTTTTTTTTTTTTTTCTGACAAAGTCTCATATTCCACTAACTTGCGACAAAAAATAAAAAATTCTAGGAACTCACCATGCCCCTCACAGAATACCTTGGGGTGTCTTCTTTCCAAAATGGGGTCACTTGTGGAGTAGTTATACTGCCCTGGCAATTTAGGGGCCCAAATGTGTGAGAAGAACTTTGCAATCAAAATGTGTAAGAAATGACCGGTGAAATCCGAAAGGTGCACTTTGGAATATGCGCCCCTTTGCCCACCTTGGCAGCAAAAAAGTGTCACACATGTGGTATCGCCGTACTCAGGAGAAGTTGGGGAATGTGTTTTGGGGTGTCATTTTACATATACCCATGCTGGGTGAGAGAAATATCTTGGCAAAAGACAACTTTTCCCATTTTTTTATACAAAGTTGGCATTTGACCAAGATATTTTTCTCACCCAGCATGGGTATATGTAAAATGACACCCCAAAACACATTCCCCAACTTCTCCTGAGTACGGCGATACCAGATGTGTGACACTTTTTTGCTGCCAAGGTGGGCAAAGGGGCGCATATTCCAAAGTGCACCTTTCGGATTTTGCAGGGCATTTTTTACACATTTTGATTGCAAAGTTCTTCTCACACATTTGGGCCCCTAAATTGCCAGGGCAGTATAACTACGCCACAAGTGACCCCATTTTGGAAAGAAGACACCCTAAGGTATTCCGTGAGGGGCATGGCGAGTTCCTAGAATTTTTTATTTTTTGTCACAAGTTAGCGGAAAATGATGATTTTTTTTTTTTCTCTTTTTTCCTTACAAAGTCTCATATTCCACTAACTTGCGACAAAAAATAAAAAATTCTAGGAACTCGCCATGCCCCTCACGGAATACCTTGGGGTGTCTTCTTTCCAAAATGGGGTCACTTGTGGCGTAGTTATACTGCCCTGGCAATTTAGGGGCCCAAATGTGTGAGAAGTACCTTGCAATCAAAATGTGCAAAAAATGGCCTGCGAAATCCGAAAGGTGCACTTTGGAATATGTGCCCCTTTGCCCACCTTGGCTGCAAAAAAGTGTCACACATGTGGTATCGCCGTACTCAGGAGAAGTTGGGGAATGTGTTTTGGGCTGTCATTTTACATATACCCATGCTGGGTGAGAGAAATATCTTGGCAAAAGACAACTTTTCAAATTTTTTTATACAAAGTTGGCATTTGACCAAGATATTTTTCTCACCCAGCATGGGTATATGTAAAATGACACCCCAAAACACATTGCCCAACTTCTCCTGAGTACGGCGATACCAGATGTGTCACACTTTTTTGCTGCCAAGGTGGGCAAAGGGGCACATATTCCAAAGTGCACCTTTCGGATTTTGCAGGGCATTTTTTACACATTTTGATTGCAAAGTTCTTCTCACACATTTGGGCCCCTAAATTGCCAGGGCTGTATAACTACGCCACAAGTGACCCCATTTTGGAAAGAAGACACCCCAAGGTATTCCGTGAGGGGCATGGCGAGTTCATAGAATTTTTTATTTTTTGTCGCAAGTTAGTGGAATATGAGACTTTGTAAGGAAAAAAGAAAAAAAAAGAAAAATCATCATTTTCCGCTAAATTGTGACAAAAAATAAAAAATTCTAGGAACTCGTCGTGCCCCCCACGGAATACCTTGGGGTGTCTTCTTTCCAAAATGGGGTCACTTGTGGCGTAGTTATACTGCCCTGGCAATTTAGGGGCCCAAATGTGTAAGAAGTACCTTGAAATCAAAATGTGTAAAAAATGGCCTGCGAAATCCGAAAGGTGCCCCTTTGCCCACCTTGGCTGCAAAAAAGTGTGACACATCTGGTATCGCCGTACTCAGGAGAAGTTGGGGAATGTGTTTTGGGGTGTCATTTTACATATACCCATGCTGGGTGAGAGAAATATCTTGGCAAAAGACAACTTTTCCCATTTTTTTATACAAAGTTGGCATTTGACCAAGATATTTTTCTCACCCAGCATGGGTATATGTAAAAAGACACCCCAAAACACATTGCCCAACTTCTCCTGAGTACGGCGATCCCACATGTGTGACACTTTTTTGCAGCCTAGATGCGCAAAGGTGCCCACATTCCTTTTAGGAGGGCATTTTTAGACATTTGGATCCCAGACTTCTTCTCACACTTTCGGGCCCCTAAAAAGCCAGGGCAGTATAAATACCCCACATGTGACCCCACTTTGGAAAGAAGACACCCCAAGGTATTCAATGAGGGGCATGGCGAGTACCTAGAATTTTTTTTTTTTTGCATAAGTTAGCGGATATTGATTTTTTTTGTTTTTTTTCCTCACAAAGTCTCACTTTCCACTAACTTAGGACAAAAATTTCAATCTTTCATGGACTCAATATGCCCCTCACGGAATACCTTGGGGTGTCTTCTTTCCGAAATGGGGTCACATGTGGGGTATTTATACTGCCCTGGCTTTTTAGGGGCCCTAAAGCGTGAGAAGTCTGGAATATAAATGTCTAAAAATGTTTACGCATTTGGATTCCGTGAGGGGTACGGTGCGTCCATGTGAGATTTTATTTTTTGACACAAGTTAGTGGAATATGAGACTTTGTAAGAAAAAACAAAAACAAACAAAAAATGTCCGCTAACTTGTGCCAAAAAAAATGGCTGAATGGAGCCTTACCAGGGGGGGAGTGATCAATGACAGGGGGGTGATCAATGACAGGGGGGTGATCACCCATATAGACTCCCTGATCACCCCCCTGTCATTGATCACCCCCCCTGTAAGGCTCCATTCAGACATCCGCATGATTTTTTACGGATCCATGGATACATGGATCGGATCCACAGAACGCATGCGGACGTCTGAATGGAGCCTTACAGGGGGGTTATCAATGACAGGGGGTGATCAGGGTAATCAGGGTGATCACCCCCCTGTCACTGATCACCCCCCCTGTAAGGCTCCATTCAGACGTCCGCATGATTTTTACGGATCCATGGATACATGGATCGGATCCACAGAACGCATGCGGACGTCTGAATGGAGCCTTACAGGGGGGTTATCAATGACAGGGGGTGATCAGGGTAATCAGGGTGATCACCCCCCTGTCACTGATCACCCCCCCTGTAAGGCTCCATTCAGACATCCGCATGATTTTTTACGGATCCATGGATACATGGATCGGATCCACAAAACGCATGCGGACGTCTGAATGGAGCCTTACAGGGGGGTTATCAATGACAGGGGTGATCAGGGTAATCACCCCCCTGTCACTGATCACCCCCCCTGTAAGGCTCCATTCAGACATCCGCATGATTTTTTACGGATCCATGGATCCATGGATCGGATCCACAAAACGCATGCGGACGTCTGAATGGAGCCTTACAGGGGGGTTATCAATGACAGGGGGTGATCAGGGTAATCAGGGTGATCACCCCCCTGTCACTGATCACCCCCCCTGTAAGGCTCCATTCAGACATCCGCATGATTTTTTACGGATCCATGGATACATGGATCGGATCCACCGAACGCATGCGGACTTCTGAACGGAGCCTTACAGGGGGGTTATCAATGACAGGGGTGATCAGGGTAATCACCCCCCTGTCACTGATCACCCCCCCTGTAAGGCTCCATTCAGACATCCGCATGATTTTTTACGGATCCATGGATCCATGGATCGGATCCACAAAACGCATGCGGACGTCTGAATGGAGCCTTACAGGGGGGTTATCAATGACAGGGGGTGATCAGGGTAATCAGGGTGATCACCCCCCTGTCACTGATCACCCCCCCTGTAAGGCTCCATTCAGACATCCGCATGATTTTTTACGGATCCATGGATACATGGATCGGATCCACAGAACGCATGCGGACGTCTGAATGGAGCCTTACAGGGGGGTTATCAATGACAGGGGGTGATCAGGGTAATCAGGGTGATCACCCCCCTGTCACTGATCACCCCCCCTGTAAGGCTCCATTCAGACATCCGCATGATTTTTTACGGATCCATGGATCCATGGATCGGATCCACAAAACGCATGCGGACGTCTGAATGGAGCCTTACAGGGGGGTGATCAATGACAGGGGGTGATCAGGGAGTGTATATGGGTGATCACCCGCCTGTCATTGATCACCCCCCTGTAAGGCTCCATTCAGACGTCCGCATGATTTTTACGGATCCATGGATACATGGATCGGATCCGTAAAAATCATGCGGACGTCTGAATGGAGCCTGACAGGGGGGTGATCAATGACAGGGGGTGATCAGGGAGTGTATATGGGTGATCACCCGCCTGTCATTGATCACCCCCCTGTAAGGCTCCATTCAGACGTCCGCATGATTTTTACGGATCCATGGATACATGGATCGGATCCGTAAAAATCATGCGGACGTCTGAATGGAGCCTGACAGGGGGGTGATCAATGACAGGGCGGTGATCAATGACAGGGGGGTGATCAGGGAGTTTATATGGGGTGATCAGGGGTTTATAAGGGGTTAATAAGTGACGGGGGGGGGGGTGGGGGGTGTAGTGTAGTGTAGTGTGGTGTTTGGTGGGACTGTACTGACCTACCTGTGTCCTCTGGTGGTCGATCCTAACAAAAGGGACCACCAGAGGACCAGGTAGGAGGTATATTAGACGCTGTTATGAAAACAGCGTCTAATATACCTGTTAGGGGTTAAAAAATTCGGATCTCCAGCCTGCCAGCGAGCGATCGCCGCTGGCAGGCTGGAGATCCACTCGCTTACCTTCTGTTCCTGTGAGCGCGCGCGCCTGCGTGCGCGCGTTCACAGGAAATCTCGCGTCTCGCGAGATGACGCGCCGATGCGTCCAGGAGGAATAAATCAACCACCTCCCGGACGCATCGGCGCGTTAGGCGGTCGGGAGGTGGTTAATCCTTGTGCGAGTGTAAATTTTGAGCAAAGTACAGTATTTCAATGTAGAAACTGATTTCAAAAGTTACCCTCGTGATAAATTTCCCAGTGTCTTTTATATTAGAAATTTACAGGGGCTTTTGTTAAAATAAAAAAAGTCTAAAATGGAAAAACAGTGACATTCTTGATATACTTAAAGGGAACCTGTCACCAGGATTTTGCGCATAGAGCTGGGGACATGGGCTGCTAGATGGCCGCTAGCACATCTGCAGTACCCAGGTCCCATAGCTCTGTGTGCTTTTATTGTGTAAAAAAACTGTTTTGAGTGATATGCAAATGACCTGATATGAGTCCTGTATCCGGAGATGAGTCAAGCGGAAAGGAGCCCAGCACTGCCCCGCGTCCTCCGAATCTCCTCCTTGCTGGCTGACGTCACAGAGCTGCGCGAACTAGCGCATGTGCAGTGTCGGCATCATGTTCATTCCCTGTGCTGGCATCAGCACAGGTAACGAACTACGCATGCGCTAGCTCGCGCATCGCGAGATTTTGGCGCTCCAGCTCTGTGACGTCAGCCAGCGGTGCTAGGCTCCTTTCCGCTTGACTCATCTCCAGATACAGGACTCATATCAGGTAATTTGCATATCGATCAAAACAGTTTTTTAACACAATAAAAGCGCAGAGAGCTATAGGGACTGGGTATTGCAGATGTGCTAGTGGCCATCTAGCAGCCCATGTCCCCAGCTCTATGCACAAAATCATGGTGACAGGTTCCCTTTAACTTTATAATCACTCAACTCAGGTCCACCATTGCATTGTTCTGCACTCCACAAGCATGATGTGTCATGAGCACTGGTCCATCATGACTGATGGCAGTGATGGCTGGCCTGTACGTATATGTGACAGTTATCAGAAGTGTAACTATATGTGGCGGGATACTCAAGCCTATTCTGAAATGTATATCACTGAGTTATCAGTCATCTATGTGTGCTGGCTGCTCAGTGTTATCATAGGTACTTTAGGAATCATAGGAACCAGTCAGATCAGTGTTTAATTTTCTTTCCTGTGTTAGAAAAAATTAGTCTGTATTCTGATTGGGTTCAGTGCTCCTGAGGAGCATATAGGCATATTAAGAGCATGGGTTCTCCATGGTGCCATGGAACTCTCTAATGATCTAGTCTTGCGGGTGCCTTTTCACCCACTCTTGTCCATGTTGGTAGATACATACTGGGGTCAGTGGCGTGCCTAGGGTGTTTGGCACCCGAGTCAGGTCCTTTCTCTAGCACCCCCCCCCCCCAATACTTTGAAAAAAATGTACCTCACAGTAGCATTGACCTCATTGTACAACCTTCACAGTAGTTTTGTACAGATGTATGCCCCCTCACAGTAGTTATGCCCACATTGTGCCCTCTCACAGTAGTTATGACCTCTCTGTGCCCCCTTCACAGTAATAATCCCCATTGTGCCCCCTTCACAGTAATAATCCCCATTGTGCCCCCTTCACAGTAATAATGCCCATTGTGTGCCCTTCACAGTAATAATTCCCATTGTGCCCCCTTAACAGTAATAATGCCCACTGTGCCCTCTTCACAGTAATAATGCCCACTGTGCCCCCTTTATCTTAGTAATGCCTTCTGGCTCTGTGCCCCCTCCATAGTAGAAATGCCCATTGTGCCCTCTTCACATTAGTATTGCCCTCTGTGCCCCCTCGATAGTAGTAATGACCTCTGTGCCCCCAGCTGTTTGAAGAGAGGGCAGCGCTGATATTAGAGCGGCTTTCTCTGCTCTGTTCACCTGCTCGCCGTAGCATTTGCAGTGATGAGCAGGTAAACAGAGCAGAGAAGGCAGCGCTCATACAAAAAATAAAAGCAGACAACCCCTTTAAAGACATACTTGGAAAACATTACATACAGCGCTACAGAACATACAGGGTCATACAGCGCCACATATGTACCTCTTACATCCAGTGATTTCTCTTCTCTGATGTAGATATTCTCTTTCCTCTTCTTCTCCTGTCAGACCAGACCGCCATGGTGACTTTTCAGCCACGCCTCGTCTCTACAGAGTTTAACAAACAGACATCTTACTTTACTAATTTTCCATCATCCTCCAACCTTCTCAACACCCCATCCTGCCACCCCCAATACTGTGTCCACTGTGCTCCCCAATACTTTCCTGCAGAAACAGTCCCCCTAAAAATACTGGTACCACACAGATAAGACCCCCATATAAGACCCCCATTAGACCTCTAGACCCACATATCAGACCTCAGACCAGACCCCCATATCAGACCTCCAGACTCCCACTAGATCTCCAGACCCTCATTAGACGTCCAGCCCCCCAATCAGACCCATTAGACATCTAGACCCCCCAAGTCAGACCTCCAGACCCCCAATCGGACCCCCTTCTGACAGACCTCTAGACCCCCCAGTCAGACCTTCAGACCCCCAATCAGACCCCCATTAGACCTCCAGACCCCCAATAAGACCCGCCAGTCAGACCTCCAGATTCCCTAGTCAGACCTCCAGACCCCTCATTAGACCACTCCAGACCCCCAGTCAGACCTCCAGACCATTCAGTCAGACCTCCAGACTCCCCATAGACCACTCCAGACCCCCATTAGACCCCCCAGTCAGACCTTCAGACCCCCATTAGACCTCCAGACCCCCAATCAGACCCCCATTAGACCTCCAGACCCACCAGTTAGACCCCCATTAGACCTCCAGACCCACCAGTTAGACCCCCATTAGACCTCCAGACCCCCAATTAGACCCCCCCAGTCAGACCTCCAGACCCCTCATTAGACCACTCCAGACCCGCAGTCAGACATCCAGACCCCCCAGTCAGACCTCCAGAACCCCCATAGACCACTCCAGACCCCCATTAGACCTCCATATCAGACCTCAGATCAGACTGTAAAATAATAAAGTCACTTACCTCTCCTGTCGCCACTCTCCCTGTCATGGCTGTCTTCTCTTCTCAGGGCCCGCGCTGCAGTCACCTGACCTCCTGCAGCATCAGGTCAGAGCCTGACACTGCAGGCACTCAGGACACTGTAAGTACTGTACAGTGCTCACATCGCTTCTCTCCCTCTCCTCCTGAAGACTAGTGAGCGCTTCCATTATGATCCGTTTGAAGTTGACACAATATGGCTCAATTTTCAAACGGATCCGTCCCCCATTGACTTTCAATGTAAAGTCTGGACGGATCCGTCTGAGCAACTTTTCACACTTAGAATTTTTTCAAAAATATAATGCAGACGGATCCGTTCTGAACGGATCCCATCGTCTGCATTATAGGAGCGGATCCGTCTGTGCAGACACCAGACGGATCCGCTCTGAACACAAGTGTGAAAGTAGCCTGAGTCAGATTAGGAGAACATTTAAAAAAAATCTACTTGTCTGTTCAGAACATTCACCCAAACATGGTTTACATAATAACATTATGGTCAAGTTAGGAAGAGAGAAATCCCATTCCCTTATCAGATGTTTGGTCTTGCAGTGCACAGATATAGACGTCTAAAATGACAGAATAAGCCCTGTGATGCGCAGGGTCTTTTTCTGTATAAGCACTGCTGCATTCCCCGGCTGTATTACCAGAGTCACTGCTCTGTGAAGCTGTAGCCACCAGCTGTGAGAGCATTAATATCCCCTGTTTTATGATACTTCCCCTCCTGCGCTCCCCTTTGAATTGCAGAAAAGTAAATACAGCATAGATGTGAAACACTTGCACCTCCCTTGAGTGAATAGCAGAAAGTAATATAAGGGAAGAGTGGCTGTACATGGAAAGTGTATGCTTCTATAACCAGGATGAAGAACCTCACTCTGTAGGTATCTAACAAGCTTTAGAGCAATGTAAAGAATGCACTTACAGGGTATGAAGAACATCACAATGAAACTTGTTGTGGGTTCTTTGGTCTTTTCTCTGTTCATGTTTTTTTGTTGTTTTTTTATACTAACTATTGTACTTATCCTCTGTTTTATAGCTACATCCGCATTCTGCAGAGATTATTACATAAAAATCTGATGTTTGTGAACATAAAAAGGGCGCTATCATGCACTCCCAGAACTTACTGTGCTCTTGCAGTACATAAGTAGTCTATTCCTCTTTATTTCTGCAATACATTTCACTTTCAGACCTGCTTCATCTTTTTTAGGAATGTATAATTTGTGTTTGTTATTGGGGCGGGATTACTCAAGATGGGTCATTCAGAGTTTGAGCCAAGTAGCTACCATGCATGGTGCCATAAAGGACCATCAGTAGTTCATCTTTCAAAAACTTAAAGTAATACAATGGTTTTATGGCTGGATTGTTTCAGGCACATTGCGATTTTAGGTAGTTTATATTTTATGATTTTGCTGTAGTTGCACCTTATTCTTTCAATATAAGAGCAAATGTCAGTATCAGAAATGTTCATGCTATGCTTGAAGATGTATAACCAGAAGAGATGTTTCTAATATGTTAATAGTAGGGGTCTAGCCTTTGAGATCCATGCCATACTGAGTAGATGTATATTTTGTTTCCAGTGTAGAAGTGGCTGAACATGTATACTGTAGTCATCTGGTCAAACGGGAACACCAAAAACAGGACCAGGACCTGCTTCTTCTCAAGATCCAGCTTTTCTTATTTAGTTGACTTGTCAAGTACTTTTTGGGTATACTCCTTGAAGATACTTGATCCTGATCTCACATGATATCAAACAATGTTACTCACATTCAAACTGGCCATAGATATGAGATAAAATGTTGACCGGAACGGAGTTTGATATTTTTGACAGCCGGCCACAAGTTTTATGTTTTTGTCTCCAAGTTACTAATTAACAGTTTTGCTCTGGCGTGGTGCAGAAAAACTGGATCATCAGGATTTGGAAGGTTTTGACATTTATTACAGGATTGAATATATAGAACACCTTTTCATATTTGCAGTCGATGGACTTAAAGTGTCCCAATAAATGGTAATTCAGTAGGCAGGTATTGAATTATATCTACAAGATGTGGATGATTTCTGTAAGGAAACGTGCATTACTCCACATTATGCTCCTGTCCAATAGCAATTATCAGAAATACAAAGAAAAGTGATAATGCATAATTAAGGAAATTTCATCACTTAATATTTCCATTTTGCTTACCATAGACATAATCATAATTCTTCCCATTCATTGCTTATTGTCAGACCTTTAGTGATTATCATTACGTCTGTGGTCACCCAAAGGGCATGCAGACTCAGGAAGGAAAAATCTGCGGTGGATTTAACCATAAATTCAGAAAAATACAAAGGTGGAAATCTGCTGTGAAAATCAGCAAAAAGACTTCACGTGCTACAGATTTAAAATCCACCCCATATGTCAATTTGCGAGCTAATATTTTTCCTATGTGTGGATGACATTTGTTAAGATCCCATCCAATTTGCTGTTATTGTAATATGCTGCAGATTTTACGCTTACAAATCCGGACCGAAAATCGGCAGCATTGCGGCTACGGTATTTGTTAATGTAGCCTCATTGTTCTGTTATATTTATTATCATGGTCACCAACAGCTAACCGTGTAGCTAAACTGATAGATCACACTAGAGAGGCAAATATGAAGGAAGAGGAATAAACTGCCACCAGATATATGATATCATTTCCACAGTCATTATATATATATATATATATATATATATATAATCTTTTGTACACACTAATGTGACTATAATTTCCACCTCTATGTTGCTAGATCTACAGAAGATTCCTAACTAGGCCTTAACCACAAGGTCTCGTCAGGGGCGTAACTAGAAGTGACTGGGCCCCACAGCAAATATTTGTAAGGGCCCCCCTCAGCGCGCTTCGCACCTCCCTCCTCCTGTGTAAACCCCACTCCTTTGGCACAGTGTAGCGGTATACTGTATATTGTGTGGCACAGTGTAGAGGTATACTATATATTGTGTGGCACAGTGTAGCGGTATACTGTATATTGTGTGGCACAGTATAGAGGTATACTGTATATTGTGTGGCACAGTGTAGCGGTATACTGTATATTGTGTGGCACAGTATAGAGGTATACTGTATATTGTGTGGCACAGTGTAGCGGTATACTGTATATTGTGTGGCACAGTGTAGAGGTATATTGTGAGGCACAGTGTAGCGGTATACTGTATATTGTGTGGCACAGTGTTGAGGTATATTGTGAGGCACAGTGTAGCGGTATACTGTATATTGTGTGGCACAGTGTAGCGGTATATTGTGAGGCACAGTGTAGAGGTATACTGTATATTGTGTGGCACAGTGTAGCGGTATACTGTATATTGTGGGGCACAGTGTAGCGGTATACTGTACATTGTGAGGCACAGTATAGAGGTATACTGTATATTGTGTGGCACAGTGTAGCGGTATACTGTATATTGTGTGGCACAGTGTAGGCTATATGTGTATAACATAAACATACTCCACATGAACACTTACAGTTACATGGCTTGGTCCTTGGGGATCTCGGACACCACTTCCACACTTTGGCCGGGGGCTCGGCGGAGCTGATGTTGTGTTTTATCCTAATGAGAAAGATTTTATAATAAGGATTTGGAGAAGGGGCAGAGGGATAGCAGAGCAGGGAGAGGCTGGTGCCGCTACTAGGGGGTCATACCATGGGGCAGTAATAAAACCCACCATAATGCCCCCCCCCCCCCCCAGTAGTAATAATTCTCCTTATAATGTGACAGTGCAAAAAATACCCCCTTGTAATGCCCCCAGTTGAGCTAATGTCCCCATAGTGCCCCAAAAAATGTGCCAGTATAAAATACCCCTATATAGTGCCCCCAGTAACTTCCCCCATAGTGCTCCTCTCCCCCCTTCCTGCTAGTGCCCCCCCAAAATGTACCAGTATAAAATGCCCCATATATAGTGCCCCAGTAGATGCCGCTCAGTGTCCGGCCTCTGATAGGCTGCCGGCCTAGTGTCCCCCATAATGCCCCCCAATAATGTGCCAGTAAGTGCCCCTATCATGTGCCAGTATCAAGTGCCTCTCCCCCCCCACATGTCCCAGTATCATAGTGCCATCTCCCCCCATGTGCCAGTATCAAGTGCCTCTCTCCTTCCCACCCCCCATGTGCCAGTATCAAGTGCCTCTCTCCTCCCCATGTCCCAGTATCATAGTGCCATCTCCCCCCCACTAAAAAGTGCCAATATCAAGTGCCTCTCTCCCTCCCCCCTCCCTATGTGCCAGTATCAGGTGCCCCCCCCCCCATGTGCCAGTATCAAGTGCCAACCCCCCCTCTCCCCTCCAGGTGCCAGTATCAGGTGCCCCCCCCCCCCCTATGTCCCAGTATCATAGTGCCATCTCCCCCCCCCCCACCACCACCACAAAAAAAGTGCCAGTATCAAGTGCCTCTCTCCCTCCCCCCCCCCCCCAATGCCAGTATCAGGTGCCTCTCTCCCTCCCCCCCCATGCCAGTATCAGGTGCCAACCCCACTCCCATGTGCCAGTATCAGGTGCCAACCCCCCCCCCCCCCCCAGGTGCCAGTATCAGGTGCCAACCCCCCTCCCCCCATGTGCCAGTATCAGGTGCCTTCCGCTCCCCCATGGCAGTAACAGTCGGGTATTAAAAAAAAATAATAAACACTTCTACTTACCTCCATGTCAGCGATGCGATGCAGCCTCTTCCTGTGTCCCGCCTTGTATTCTGTCCCGCCCTGTATGCCCTTATATGGAGTCAGTGCTTGTATTTCAGAAAAGAGTCTGCTGGGATTCGAACCCAGGACCTTCTGCTTCAGAGGCAGAGCAGCTATCCACTAGACCATAAGAGCTGCCTTGAGGCTGAGTGAAAAAATATGAGACTTCTACTGTTATAGCTGGCTAAGTGTACATCTATACACATGGCAGCTGTTCATATATAGAGATGTAGCAGAGCTGAATGTGCAGGGACAGCTGTCATATACAGATATAGCAGTGCTAGGTGTGTTTGGGCAGCTGTCATGTGTATAGATGTATTATTTATTTTTTTTAACAGTCAGTTGTAATGCAGCCTTTATGGCTGTGAGGGTAAATGCTTTGCCACTGATTCACTTATAGATTGGAGGTTGTGGGTTCGAATCCCAGACCAGGAGACTTTTAGCAGACAGTAAAATTAGATCACTCTAGCGGCTGTGAAGGGGCCCTGAACACGATATTTATCTAACTTGAAAATAAACTGTCACACACGCTGCTTGGGGCGCCGGGCCCCCTTGGCAGCCCGGGCCCCGAAGCAGCTGCTTCCCCTGCTTCCCCGGTAGTTACGCCACTGGGTCTCGTTTATCAGCAATTAGGGTTCTGCAGAGCATGTCAATTTCTCCTGACATTAAATAGATTAGGGATACAGCTGCTGAGGCCACAGAATCCGTCTGTCTCCCGCGCCAGAGGTCAGCACTGGCTAGTCCTTCTGATTCAGCATCTCTCGTCACACACACACGAGGACTGGAGAAAAAAAAAGAAGAAAATCCATCTTTGTGCCGGGGTAGAGTAAACCATCCTGAAGATGCCGTGTTGTGTGCACTTTAAATGGGGGGGTAGACATGTGGAAGGTCTAGGATTCTGAAGACCAAATCATCATCAATGTTTTTCTTGGGGAAGAAGAACATTTTTTAATTTAACTGGAACTGACTATAGAAAAATTAATAGAAGCATAGACATAAGACAGAAATGAATGCTGCTGCGAGTTATAACACGCTGAGGAGGAAGAAAGCAAAAGAAAATATAATTTGCAATAAGAAATATTTACATAATGTCATGCAAAGGTATGTGAAGCACATCTCCGCTGCCTTATATCCCAACCAGGCTAGATTTAAAGGGGCAGCTGCACATATAAAATAGTCAGTTTCTCTAATGCAAGTGCTCGGGCAATGGTAAGCGACCACCATGTGCACCACTTTTCAACAAAAATAAGGAGGCATAGTCATGGATAGGTTTAGTCACAAAAACTGCTATGAATGCGATGTGCAGTGATCCCAAGTGTTTGCAGGACCTTTTAGTGTGGAACGACCTACACAGTTATGGTAACATGACCATATCTGGCCAGGTCCTTAAGAGAGTGAGTGAATCTGCAAAGCTCCACGGATGAGAGGGAGCTGTTGTGTGTCTGGGGTCTGTATTTGTTTAGGTGTGTGACTAGAATGTATAGCTTTCTTGGAGAATACAGCCGGACAATCCTCAGAACCCATGTCCACCAGATCAGCAACCTTCACCCTAAATCGAACCCTACCACACACAAGAGACTACAGCTTCCAAAAAAAGCAGCACTTGTGACCTTCTCATGTGACCTAAACCTTCCAAGAGCATACACACTTTAGCCTTTATCCTTTGTTTAGGGGTCTAGTCTGAGAGTCTGTTTTTTTAGGGCAGGGGTGGACAATCTGCAGTCTGGGAGCCACATGTGGCACAATAGCATTATGTGTGGCCTCCAAGCATCTGAACACAGAAGTGATTGTCTATATCCCAGCGGATCACTGTTAAAAGTTGTTTTTCAATTGTTAAAAGTAGTGATTTAATGCTAAAAACACTTGTCCCTTTATTCACTGTGTATTTCAAATGGTTGTGTATAGACAACAAACAGTTAACAGTGGCAATTTTAGCCTAGTTTCCAGGGTGGTATGCCGGTCCTGCTGCCTGGGTAGTGGGTAGTGGAAAGTTTTAGCAGAGCAGAGCTAGAGTCAACAACTACATGTGTGAGCTTTTGCCATGTAGGCCCATGTGGAGCCTCATCCAGGAAACACCACGCCTGAAACTGAACAACTGCCAAAGAACAACTTAACCTAAAGACAACCCCCAAGGGAAAAAGAACACACAGTAAAGAAGGTTTAGAACCATCAAGGCCAGTAAGGTATTGCACGTTTATGACAACAGGACTTTACTGCTTATGGAAAGGGTATATTGCCTCAGCGCCCACCACACATTGAGATGGACTGACCATCTAGATCTAAGATCTGCACCCTGTGACAGGGAACTGCACACACAGTTAATGAGAATGGATTTGAATGCCTATGGTTATTTGGAGAAACTGCAGAGTATACTTAGAGAGAGACAGGGAGTAATTACTGCCTATACACAGCTCTTGGGAAAAGAGTACACTATAATATACAGTGCAAATTGCTGCTGTTTGTTCTAACTACTCCCATCTATTCAGTAACAAGAGATTTTTATTTTATTTTATCCAAACAAGGCCAGGTCTTGACTCCATCATCCATCCGCCAGCCCCTACATCTGCCTTACACCAATCTACTTAACGTCAATGGCACTCCACCTAACACAAGGCAGGAGCCCCCAAAAGGTTCAACGTGTGCCAGAGGGAAGAAAGGGTGAGCCCTCTATTTACTCTATGACCTAAGGTAGCGTTGGAGTGAGGACAGCCACTGTGAACCACTGCAACCCCTGTCAGTATCACAACTACCACGTCCCTTCTCCCGGCTTTCCCCCTGCAGAGTTGCTGCAGGTTCACATGTAGTTTCCATGTCAGAAAGGAGTGGCGCACAGCTCAGGAGCAGGGATAGACAAGTACTAATGTACACTGTGTAGCCAACTGTAGATTCTTCATATATCAGAAATGGGGATTTTTTTATGGTTCTGTTTATTGAAGGGACTTGTTCTGGGGTCTTTATTAATTTCAGGCTGTGCTGAAGGATATTTGTATCATTTATGTTTGGAAGATTAGCAGTGTTTGGGGGCATGATCTTAGTAAATGCTGGACATTTGTTAAAAAAATTGTTCTTTCCCCCCCCCGGGTGCCCCCCCGCTGATTCTCCCAGGTGAATACTAATGAGCGCTTCAATTATGGAAGCGGTCATTAGTACCGAAGGAGCTAATAAGAGGAATAATGGGGGCTAATGAGGAATAAGGGCTTATAATGGGGGCTAATGAGGCATAAGGGCTGATATGGGGGCTAATGAGAGGCATGGGGGCTGATATGGGAGTGATGAGAGGCATAATGAGGGCGAATGAGAGGCATAATGAGTCATCCACAGATGCCCCCATAACAGTGTGTCTTCCACAGATCCACCATAACACTACGCCTGCGCACTGACGAGAGACAGAAAGAAAGGGAAATAATCCACGGGAGCAAGCAGAGGACGGCACAGCAGACGACTGAATAGCTTATTTTGTAAGTAAATTGTTTTATTATAAATGTATCCCTGCATACCGCAATTCTCTCGTATTTTGTAATCTTATTTATATATACTTATTTTGTTTTTGCCCCCCCCATTTTTGACTGTGGTATCTTTGTACCCTCCCTACATATTGTTCCTAGAGTCTCCACTGGTGCCTATCACATATATCTTGTAATATTAGAACCTAATGTCGCTGCTCAAAACAGGCTGTAGATATTTCAGCTCCTGCTCTCAGATCTGCTTGTTGGCCAGTCATTGTTCAGGTTCATATCCCACCACTGATGTTTCAGTTAACCTTTCTTCTACCAATGACATTGCTTGAAGGTGCTGGGCAATTCTTATCTGCCTAGGAGGACATCAAAATGCTTTAGCCCAGTCCTGGTTTCTGGCCAGCAGACATTAGCGTGCTGTAACTGCTGTTCATTTCTAACATTATGGTCCGGTCTACACGCTGGTGAGTTTTTTGCCATGTTTTTTCCTGAAACAGAAGATTTGTAAAAACATATGCGCTGACAAGTTTCAACTACTATATAAATATGTGAGTTAAATATGTCTATCAGTTGAGGACTGGGAGTGAAAGATTTTATACATATACAATCAGTTTCATACACTCGATACACAATTTTATCAGTATTTGCTACTGAGGCCTGCAGGTGGTATTGCAGTCAGGTTTATGGCTGTTGGAAAATATTTTTATAATAAAGATGAGAAGAATTGCATGCAGTGCTGTGTATTACAGCAGGTTTCAAAAATATTCGAAAAGATTTTGAACTAGCAGAGGGATTCTCCTAATATTTTGTGGGAGGACTGAGGTGAAACTGAGAGCAACGAGAGGCAGGAGGTCTCTTGGGGCCCGTCAAGGAGGTAATTGCAAATTTCTATTATAAATATTTATTATTATAAAATCGGTGATCTGGAAAAAGATAAGTTTTACATGTGGTCTACCAAATGGTACACACATGCTGTGGTGCTGCCCCAAGCTCCATAGACAATAGCAGGATGTTCTTAAAATTATCTCAGGTATCTTTAACTTGAATCTAGTGGGGTCAGTGTCAGATTGGGGTTCCTTGGGCTTACCAGAAGAAATTTTTCTCAGGGCCAAACACAATAGCATCAATAAAGTCTAAAAGTCTAATAGGTTTTATCAGACCCTGGTGGAAAGTTATTAGCTCCAAATGGTTTCTTTCTCCTGGACCTTTGTGGTCCACTAAAATATTGGAGCCTCGCCCACCCGAGGATCCTCTTGTACTCTGCTTGGACAGTCTGACACTGAGTGGGGGATTTACCGGTATGTGTTGGGTTTGACTAGAATAACTTTCACCAACATATAGAAAACCGGATGGCACTGCTCAGCATCAGGGAAGACCGGAGACACACGTGGTGGAGTGTTAGCTCACATAAGGACAGCGGCGGTGCTCAATCCATAAAACAGTCCAATTAAATATCAAAATAGTGAAGAAATGATGGCACTCACCGCAATAGTCCAACTTTTCTTTATTTTTCGTCAACAGACGTATAGAATACAATGGCACCGCTTAACTGAATTACTCAATTACAAGCTTTTAACAAGTGTCTGGATAAGAAATTGATCTTGATTCAAGCTGAGACCAAGGAAAGAAAGAGGGATAAATTCCTCAGAGATAAGCAGGACTATGATTCAAATAAAGTGTTTGATTGGAATATGAGAAGACAGATGGAGTCATTTACCATGTCGGGCGCAGAATCACTATTGAACAACTGAGTCAGACTCGAGCGTCTCTGATGAGACTGGCAATAGACCATCCAGAAATATGAATCATGAGAATGACAACCCTTTAGGTGGAGTGTCAGAAGGGGAAGGCGGAAGAAAATCCCAAGGCAAAAGATATGGTTGGAAGAGGAAGCAGGTCTCTTGAAGATGCTGAAGTCAGAGACTGACCGGATATAATCTCTAATGTCATAAATCTTATGGATCTGGAATTGACACCAGACTGCATCTCAGTCCTTAATAAGGGACTGCGATTCAGCCTGGTGGAAAAATTCGATCCAGTTATGTTTGAAGTGGACCTGTTTAAATCAGTCCGTAAATCTATGTAGGATGTTTTGTGCAAAGTCTGGGCAGGAACGACAACGGAAGGAGGGAGAAATCCCCGCAGTGATCGGCCCCCTAGGTTTCAGTGCCTCTGAAAAAATTAAATGAGACAGAATTGTCCTGTTTAGAGTTCTTGATGTATGAGAATGACCCCCAGACGAAGCTAGATGAACAAAATACAGTTTCAGTAGAGGAATTCACAGGGGGTGTGAGATCCACATTTTGCCCACCCTTGTCCGCTGGTAGTAGTCTTGAAGTCTTCTATCACCAGGTTTTAAAAGATCCTTGTTTTATCCAACACAAACTTTAAATTTGAAAACCGGTGAATATGAAGCATTAAAATGGCTTAAGTCCTGTCAATCTGCAAAGAAAAGGGAGTTAGTCAGCACCTCCCAGTGCGCAGGTGCACGCTGCCATGGCTAAAAACTGAGAAAAAAAGGAAGAATGCAGCAGCACCCTGCAAACCAAATAAAGTACAATAATGCCATAGTCACAAAAATATTATAGTGCTAATGCTACGCTTATTTATAAAGTGAGATGCTTGGCAAATGCATTTTGTACAAAATCATCTGAGCCCGTCTGACGGACGTCAAGGCGATCTCTGAAAGACGGTTCCTAACACTAAATTTTACCTGTTATACGCCATGATGGCTGCCATAAAGTTCAGGAAGTGTTGGATCCACATGCATGCTGGGTCCACTCTGCCTTTTACCATTTTTGGTACCAAAATGGCCTCCATTACTTACAAGGGATGCAGGTACCAACATGCATGCCGAGCCCACTCCACATATTTCCTTGTGCCAGACAGCTACCAATGAATGTCCTGTCAAGACATTGTAGTGTCCCACATGTGTGTATGGTCCACTCCAAATTGTTATGTATAGTATGATGTCATTTTGCACTATTCCTTTGTCTATGCTACTGAATCCATATTACAGGCTGGTAACATGCATTACATATTTCCACCACTAGAGGTCTCCATCACACCATTTATATAGTGCAGCCACAGGAAGTGAAGGAGAGATTAGGAGTTAGGAGGAAGGAGAGGAGACAGTCTTGTCTCTGTTCTCCCGGGCCTAGCCCGGGGAACTAATTTACCTCAACCTTTGAATCCAAGATTAGGACTATCTGATCCTACACTGTAGATTACCCTTCCAGGGTATAAAGTGGATTATCACTTTGAGGACCGCAACCTTTTAAAATAATGAAGCAGAGAGTTTGCCTGCCATGAGGGAGATCGTCCTTGGGTTGCTGGATCATTGAACTATAGACTATTGGCAAAGGAAGATAACTGCCGTTTATCAGGTTTTAGTCACCTTTGCATTAGGTGGAGAGTTTCTAAGTTACTGGCTGCCCACCGTAATTAAGGACATAAAGGCCATCTGTCAGAATACTTATTTACAGAGGATCTAAACTACTATTGAAAGGCTGAGTGATCAGAGCAAGATCAAGAACAAAGTACAAGTAAGAACATCACCTTTACTAAAGTGAGCTGGAGCTAACCTCCACACTTCACCTCCAGGAGCCTGCTAATTTGGATTTGCAGCTTTACCCTTTTTGCCATCTGTATGCAAGACAAATTGATGATATTGGATGCCTTACTCCAACTGACAAGTAAAGTTCCTGTTTGGTTTAACTACTGTCTCACTCCTCATTCTTCTGCTCCTTCTCTTAATTGCACCTGACGGTGCTGGCATCACGAACACAGGGGCCCAGCCACCAAAGCACCCTAAGCATACCCACTACCATCAAGGGCACCTCAACTTCCACTTGGCTGGTGTTCCCTGCAACCGAGAGTGCCCCGGAGGATTTAGTGCTGTCTTCCCATCCACTGCACTGCTGACCCAGGGGACAACTTAACTGTGAGTAAATTAACTTCTACACCCACCAGCTCACCACCACTACACTCACTATCCCCTGTGTCCTGGCACATTGCAAAATTATTATAAAACCAACAGACAAGGGGGGTAATGTTGCTCTTGTGACCAGAGAGTATTATGTATCAAAAGCTAGGAGACAGTTGGAAGATGCTGACACCTCTGAGAGATTGACTGGTGATCCCACTAACAAGATTCCTACGTAGATACGTGGAATTAGATATTCTCTCTAAAAGGACAGCTGAGAGATTGCTCCCGAAGTCCCCATCCAAACCATCTTGGTATTTTTTACCCAAAATCCATAAGAACTTGGACCGCCCACCTAGACGGCCCATAGTTGCTGGGATTGGTTCTGTCATTGAACCCCTATCTGAGTATCTAGACTGGCTACTACGTCCATTACATAAAGATATACCCTCGTATCTAAAGGACACAAATGACTTACTCCTGTTACTGAGATCTTTTCAGTGGCAGGGGGGACATCATTTGGTCTCTTTAGATGTAGAGAGATTGTATACACGTATACCACATGATATTGGAGTAGCTTCCGTCAGAGAAGTTCTTAAAGGGACAGATAAAAGCCAGGGATTTATTAAGTTTGAAGAAGAAGCTCTTTATTTTATTCTGGCGAATAATACTTTCAGATTTGGGGATCAGTGGTACGAATAAAAATATGGTACTGCAATGGGGACACCGGTAGCATGTACTTTTGCTAATATTTTTATTGCTTGTTTTGAGGATAAGTTTGTTTATTCTTTGAGAAATCCATTCCTACGATATATATCCAATTGTTTTTACGTTATATAGATGATATATTCATTATGTGGTCAGGCACGGAATCTCAATTCAGAGAATTTGTCACTTATTTGAATGAATATAATGATATGAATATGAAATTCACCTACAAGTTTGGGAGTCAGGAATTGTAATTTTTGGATGTGGCTGTCGCGGTGGAGGAGAACAGGTTGTCACCAGGGGCTACAGGAAGCCCACAGCGACGAACTCTCTTCTACACTATGACAGCTTTCACCATCAAAGTGTTAAATCAGCAGTCCCCTATGGTCAGTTTGTTAGACTTAGGAGGATTAATAGTCGTTAAAGGGCTTCTGTCACCCCACTAAACTCTTTTTTTTTTGGGGGTACTTATAATCCCTATCCTGCGATATAGCTATACATTATGTTATCAAGCATTTTTGTCCTGTAGATATGTAAAAAAAACGTACTTTTATAATATGCTAATTACCTGTCTACCAGCAAGTAGGGCGTCTACTTGCTGGTAGCAGCCGCAAAAAAACGCCCCCTCCTCCTGTTGATTGACAGGGCCAGCCGCGATCTCCTCCTCCGGCTGGCCCTGTCAGCATTTCAAAAATCGCACGCCTGTGTTGATTCGGCGCAGGCGCTCTGAGAGAAGGAGGCTCGCCTTCTCAGCACTCCCTCAGTGCACCTGCACCGATGACGTCTTCTCTTTCGGTGATGTCATCGGCGCAGGTGCACTGAGGGAGTGCTGAGGAGGCGAGCCTCCTTCTCTCAGAGCGCCTGCGCCGAATCAACACAGGCGCGCGATTTTTGAAATGCTGACAGGGCCAGCCGGAGGAGGAGATCGCGGCTGTCCCTGTCAATCAACAGGAGGAGGGGGCGGTTTTTTGCGGCTGCTACCAGCAAGTAGACGCCCTACTTGCTGGTAGACAGGTAATTAGCATATTATAAAAGTACGTTTTTTTGCATATCTACAGGACGAAAATGCTTAATAACATAATGTATAGCTATATCGCAGGATAGGGATTATAAGTACCCCCAAAAAAAAATATTAGTTTAGTGGGGTGACAGAAGCACTTTAAGAAGACTATATGATCCAAGGAGATTTGAAGAAACATTTATTGCAGAGGGGTTATCCATCCAAAATCCTCCATCAGGTCATGTTAAAGGCATTACAGTTAACCCAAGATGATTCATTATCAAAAAAAGTATATTTCAAACAAATAAGAGAGTAAAAACAGAACAGATTCATGTTCTCATTTAAATATAGCCCTATGGCGGATGTCATACGTAGAACTATATGCCATATTTGGGATATTTTGAGTAAGGACGAAGCTTTAAGAGACATTGCACAGAACAAACCTATGGTAGCAATTAGACGCAGTCATAATTTAAAAGATAGAATGGAGTAGGTACAGATGTTGTAGAGTTAACACTCATGCTTTATGAGATGTGTTATCTAAACTAAATGCGTTAAGCAAACACCTTCAATTGCTTTTCAATGGCCTTTGTTTTAAGATAACAATTTGAGTTAAGAGTTTGAGTGTTAACCCTGCTCAGTGCAGTTTCTAGGTAAAATTTCTCTCAGGGCAAGTGTCAAGTGTGTGGCACAGTGTAGAGATATACTGTATATTGTGTGGCACAGTGTAGAGGCATACTGTATATTGTGTGGCACAGTGTAGAGGCATACTGTATATTGTGTGGCACAGTATAGAGGTATACTGTATATTGTGTGGCACAGTATAGAGGTATACTGTATATTGTGTGGCACAGTGTAGAGGTATACTGTATATTGTGTGGCACAGTGTAGAGGCATACTGTATATTGTGTGGCACAGTGTAGAGGCATACTGTATATTGTGTGGCACAGTATAGAGGTATACTGTATATTGTGTGGCACAGTGTAGAGGTATACTGTATATTGTGTGGCACAGTGTAGAGATATACTGTATATTGTGTGGCACAGTGTAGAGATATACTGTATATTGTGTGGCACAGTGTAGAGGCATACTGTATGTTGTGTGGCACAGTGTAGAGGTATACTGTATATTGTGTGGCACAGTGTAGAGATATACTGTATATTGTGTGGCACAGTGTAGAGGTATACTGTATGTTGTGTGGCACAGTGTAGAGGTATACTGTATGTTGTGTGGCACAGCGTAGAGGCATACTGTATGTTGTGTGGCACAGCGTAGAGGTATACTGTATATTGCGTGGCACAGTGTAGCGGTATACTGTATATTGTGTGGCACAGTGTAGCGGTATACTGTATATTGTGTGGCACAGTGTAGCGGTATACTGTATATTGTGTGGCACAGTGTATGCTATATGTGTATAACATAAACATATTTCACATGAAAACTTACAATTACTTGGCTTGGCCCTTGGGGATCTCAGACGCCACTTCAACACTTGGCTGGGGGGCTCGATGAAGCTGATGTTGTGTTTCATCCTAATGAGAAAAATGTCATAATAGGGATTTGGAGAAAGGGCAGAGGAATAGCAGAGAGGATGGTGCTGCTACTAGGGGGTCATACCATGGGGGAGTAATAAAGCCCACCATAATGCCCCCCCAGTAGAAATAATTCTTATAATGTGCAAAACATACCCCCTTGTAATGCCCCCAGTTGAGCTAATGTTCCCATAATGTGCCAATATAAAATACCCCTTCTCAGTGCCCCCGTAGATGACCCCATAGTGCTCCTCTCCCCCTTCCCCATAGTACCCACCATAATGTGTCCCAGTATAAAATGCCCCTATACAGAGCCCCCCATATAAAATACCCCTTCTTTTTAGCCTCAGTAGATGCCCCTATAGTGCCATCTAATAATGTACCAGTAATAAGTGCCCCAATAGATGCCCCCCAATCATGTGCCAGTAAAATGTGCCCTCATAGATGCCTCCTAATCATGTGCCAGTAAGATGTGCCCCCATAGACGCCCCAATCATGTGCCAGTAATAAGAGCCCCCCCACCATCATGTGCCAGTAGACAGAGTGCCCCCCTATCATGTGCCAGTAGCCCCCTTATGTGCCAGTAGCCCCCCTATCAAGTTCCATTAGCCCCCCTTATGTGCCAGTAGCCTCCTTTCTTGTGCCAGTAGCCCACCTTATGTTCCAGTAGTCCCCCTTATGTGCCAGTAGCCTCCTATCATGTGCCAGTAGCCCCCTTTATGTGCCAGTAGCCCCCCTTATGTGCCAGTAGTCCCCCTTATGTGCCAGTAGCCTCCTATCATGTGCCAGTAGCCCCCCTTATGTGCCAGTAGCCCCCTTATGTGCCAGTAGCCCCCCTTATGTGCCAGTAGTCCCCCCTTATGTGCCAGTAGTCCCCCCTTATGTCTTTGCCAGTAGTCCCCCTTATGTGCCAGTAGCCCCCCTTATGTGCCAGTAGCTCCCCTTATGTGCCAGTAGCTCCCCTTATGTGCCAGTAGCTCCCCTTATGTGCCAGTAGTCCCCCTTATGTGCCAGTAGTCCCCCTTATGTGCCAGTAGTCCCCCTTATGTGCCAGTAGCCCCCCTTATGTGCCAGTAGTTCCCCTTATGTCTGTGCCAGTAGCTCCCCTTATGTGCCAGCAGCCTCCCTTTTGTGCCAGTATTGTAATTTGTACATATATATAAAAAAAACCAAAAAAAAATTATACTTACCTCCTCCAGCGATGCAATGCAGGACTCTTCCGGCCTGTGTCCCTCGCTGGCTCAGGCGGCGCGATGACGTCATAGCGCCGCCTGCACCGGCCTCTGTTAGGCTGCCGGGAATCTCCCCCTTGACTTTCTGGTAGTCGGCTGCTTGATCGTCCGGCAAGTCAAAATACACCAGCTGGAATCGGATGCCAGGAATGGAGCGACGACCTCAGCCCACTGGTCACGGGGGTCATCTTAGGATTCGCGGCACGGACTGCTTTCTAGGCATAGTGGACGCTCAGGGTTGCTCCTGCTGTCTGCAAAGCCATCACGTGTTGTAGCAGCGACTGGTTATTCTCCTGCTGCTGCTTATTACCCTCACGTTGCTGCAGGTTTGTCTCTCGCTGCTGCAGATTAGCCTCCATGAGGGCCTTCACAACAGCCTCCATTTTGTAGTGGGGCACTGGTTGTAATACAGCTGGTTTAATGTACGACATACAACCGTGCCTGAAAGATGCAGAAACCAAAAATATTGGTGTTCACGCCAGCCTCAGTGCTCTTGCCCGCATCCTCCACCAATTGTGGGATTTCGCTCTGGTAGACAGGATTAGCAGATGCAGTATAGAAGCAACAAGTTCTTTGGATCAAACAGTTCAGTGTTTTATTCACACTTTAGGCAAGTGACAAAACAAGCAGTCATAAACAAGCAAAAAGTCACCTTGCGGTGTTGGTGGTAATTCACACCATGCGGCAATTCTGCCTCAAAGAGTCCTTGAGCATAGCAGCACCAACCTGTTTTCACGCTGAACAGGTAGCAATAATTGCCAAATTGGTCAGATATTGTAACAATTACTGTCACTGGGATACTCAAAATATCGATATCAACCTCACTAAATGAGTACTACATGTCCCGTAAATTTAAAAATATATAATCTTTATTCAAAAAGTCACAGTATAAACATAATTCCACACATATTACATATAATGATAATGACAAAGCCTTATAGTGGATGTATCCAATGAATTACAACACCTATACTTAATTAAATATACCTCATACAAGGAGAAACAGTCAGTGGTAAATGCCGTGGTAGGGGCTCTGAAAACCAATCTACGTTGGGCCTGGTGAGGATAAACTCTCACTATGCAATAACCCAGCGTTAAGTTAAAAGCTTCCCTATTCCTAATTGGCAATCGGGATGGCAAAGTTAAGTAATAAATATTCCCAAAAAGAAAACCAAAGACAGAATGAATTCATACCAGTAAGGGTCAGGATAGGTGTGTGATCTCCCCGACGTACGTTTCGCCGTTCTGCGTCCTCAGGAGGAGTCATTCAATGTAAAGCGAAACAGCGGAAGGACGGATCCGACAGGGAGACCAGCCTGCCGGATCCAACCTGCCGCAAGTGTGAAACTAGCCTTAGGACACTTTGCAGTATCTTCAAAATAACCACAGGCATGCAATTAGGTTCTTGTTAACTCTTTCTGCAATTCCCAAACTGGGGAGGTGCAGATGCTTAGAGATGGATGGCCAGTCTGTCTCAAAGTGTGGTAAATGTCCTGCCTTGTCAATCTTGCGGTAGGTGGCGCTTCTTCAGTATTTGGGGGTATGACCTATGCAAATGGTGGGTATATGTTTAAAACGATTGGGCGGTCTTCTTGGAATCTCAGAACGTGATTGTGCAACTTAAAATTAGTCATTCATGTATAGGGATCTCTGCACTCTCAGCTCCTGCCTTTAGATCTAGTTGTGGTCATTGGGGCATGAAACAGCGCCGGACCTGAGGAGTTGACTCACTGTGCCAATCCAGTTCCTGGCTGTTCCTTGCCTTGTTTCTAAATGTAGTCCCCCTAATGGTGCAGGTTAGTTTATAAAGAACATTATGAACAACATGGTCACCAAGGAAACTAGAGAGTAACTGGAGAGCAACCAGGTTCCAATGTCTGCTAAAATAGATAAGAGCCCTAGGGGTAGATGAACAGTTAAGTAATCCACCTATCTTGCCTCAGCAAATTAAATCATCAGCAGTTTAAGGTTTAACTCTTCTCCAAATGCTCATCCTCTTTTGTAATTCCAGGAGTCAACAATTAATGCTGCTCCATTAATCACTACTAATTAACTTTATTGATTGTCTGCACTTGGGAAAACGCTCCATGGGGTCTCCATGCAGCAAGGACGGATTACATGTTGATGGGAAAATACTAGAATTTGCATCAGCTATCACAACAACTTTTAGGTTAATTGTGAGCCTAGAGAAGGACAAAAATAAAATGATCATCTACGTAACAGTGGGGTTCGATAATCTTCATGGATAGGTCTATATAAGGTATATCACAAACAGGGAACAATATATATAATTGTTTTCATTCCTCCATCCATCTGAAAATTAAACACGTGTCTACCGATATGTTGAAATAGAAATTGTGTTCAAGTTTTTTTTCCCACTAATTATGGCAACTAGAAATGGAAATGAAGACACATTTATCACGTCTACACCAGCTGTTAGATGTCGGAGAACTGTAGCATTTTGGAAGCTTGGAAAGATTGGTGGGACAAGCTGTATTGGCAAAGCAAAACGGGCAAAATGTGCCTCCCAACCTGGGTTTCTGCTTTCCTCAGGCGTCCTGTGATTTGTGCGCTAGAACCTGATATATATCATATATAAATATCTACAGTATATATATTATCAAGTAAGGCTGTCAGATGACAGCTGCTCACTCACAGTAATCATTGGCTGTCATTCTTCTAGCATAAAGCCTTTGCATAAAGAGGATCATTGTAAGACAGAGATGTGTAATTGAAGATTTACTCAACCTTTAGAAAAATTCAAACAGGATTATATTGGAACATCACTATGTTCAAATAAGTTCATGTTCAAATGTGGAAGAAGGTTTCTTTGAAATAATAGCAACTTAACAATGAAATACATTTCTCCAACTGTTCAGTCACAACAGGTCACTTCAAATAGAAGTCACTGACCAACCAGAAACAATGTTGGCCCAGAGAATTTTCCACGTACCTCTGACTTCCCAGGTTTTTTTCCCTATAAAGCCATCAACTTTTCCACATTTAATTGAAAAGTGCAATACTCAAGCCAGGAGCAGTGGGAAGGAGCTAAGAGTTACTGAGGGCCAGGAAAGCTTTGGTTGGAGAAGAAATTAAAATAATTTAAGGTACGGTATAATTTAAGGTACGGTATATAAGAATTTTCTGAATAACATACGCCCTCTACAGCTCTTGTATATCTCAAAACCATATTATCTGGATCTATAATACAGACGTGAAGGCACTTTATGGGGACATTCACATGGACAAAATACCAACAAATATGTTGCCTTTCCATGCCATTGTATAAAAAGGAGGTGCTCAGAGGTACAGTAGGCTAAGGCTATGGATTCTGCCTTTGTACGGCACTCATTCATTACACAGCCAGCAGCATGAAGCCTTTGGTAAGATTAGATCTATACACAGTATGTGGAACGGCAATGGCCCGATGTGCCATTCAATACAAAGAGATTTTTCTTGCACCTTAATATGGAATGAAGTTCATGTACATGGTATACCTTCACTCATTGTGGCATAGTCTCACACTTGTTTTTATTGGATAGTAATTGTCCAGAGAAAACAGCATGCACACTATATACAGGGGGGGATTTTTCATCTCAGGGGCCCCAAGCAAACTGATGTCTGGGGCCTATGTTGCACTGCTAAGTTTTGCCCCATTGCACCATCTAGCTCTGCCCCATCACACTAATGATAAACCTTTAAAAGGGCATCTGTCAGCAGTTTTGTACCTATTACACTGTCTGACCTGTTACATGTGCACTTGGCAGCTGAAGTCATCTGTGTTGGTCCTATGTTCATATGTGTCCACATTGCTGAGAACAATGTTTTAATATATGCAAATGAGCCCCCTGCACTTTGATAGGGCCAGGCAGTAAAAACTTCATCACACCTGGCTCTGACTTCCTCTAAATTCAACTGCAGAGGATGTGGCAGTTGCAGAGAGAGCAGAGACTCTGTGTGTAATGGCAACTCTATTGTTGCTACAAGCGGTTCATTTCCATATATGGTAAAACATAATTTTTCTCAGCAATGCGGGCAGATATGAACATGGGACCAACTTTCATAGGTACAAATCTACTGACAGATGCCCTTTAAGTGCCCCTGCACACATATAAGGCCCTATTATGTGCCCCTCGCGCAGTATAACTCAGAACAATGCCTGGAAAATCTATCAAACCTTAGTTTCTTGCTCCTTGTCTTAAACTCAGATTCTTTAACTCCACTTATTCAGCAGCCCACTTAGTAAAAGCTTCAAGTAGTTCACAGTGCAGTGCGGTACTTCATCTCTTGTATTGCCCTCTGTCTGTACCAGGATGAGCTGCTCTTTTGGGCATTAGGTGGGGGCGACTCCATTTTATTTTTCTGGTACCGTGTGCGGTCCTGAAGAAGCACCTATCCTCACCATAGAATGTGATTTACAGTTTCCAGCATCCATTACTGACTGTTATATGTAAGGACTTTAAAAATAGAAGGATCACAGTGGCACAACCCAACCTAGAGACCAATGGCACAGTGCACAACCCCACGGCACACCCACCGTATAATAATCTTAAATAGAAAAAAAAAATGTTCGGGGTGCACTGCGGATCTGTCTAACAAATGCATTGAAATACTGGATCTGTCTCTCTGGTGTCATCTGGAAAAAACGGATACAGTATTTTTTTTTTTTTTTTTAAGGTCTCCGTTTTTTCCCGGCATTATTACATTTCAATGGAAATGAATGCCAGATTTGGCATTCCGGAATTTTGGCCGGAGAAAATACTGCAGCATGCAAACTGTTGTAATTCCTACACCGTTCACCTGATTTGGGTGTAAATACCCTAAAATTAAAGCTGACAGTCTGCAGTTAAAGCACATCTTGTTAGTTTCATTTCAAATTCATTGTAGTGGTGTATAGAGCCAAAAATTTTACAATTGTGTCAATGTCCCAATATTTATGGATCTGACTGTATATATATAATCCACACCACATAGGATACTGGATTATAGGACTGTTGTCCTCTCTGCAACGAACATACTGTTTATCACTCGTTTTAACCACTTTTATTTTTATATGTAAGGACTTGCTTTATTCATTTTAGTTATCTGCTTATTTTTCTTAAATATTCATTTTCTCCTATCTTGGGCTGACATTTGGGTCTTTGGAACCACTAGTTTGGAATTACTAGTTTTCCATAGAGTTATGGAGTCAAATTGCAATGTTTTCAACTTACAATGGTTGTCCCGGAACCAATTACTTGGGGGACCACAGTATAGTATACTAAACCTCCCAGTACATGTTATGGTGAATTCACACGCAGGATATTGTTGTGTCTGGTCTATTCAACTAAATAGGGCTGCCAGAAATCCACGTGTTTGCCACCAAAGCAGTCCCAATCAGATGGGCTGAACTGATTTTCCATTATTTCTGTATCAAATTACTTTTACATTTACATTCCTTAAATGAAACAGTTCCCTTTTAATGCCTTGTATCCTTTCCTAAATACCTTTATGTACAGATTTTTTACTTATTTACGTTTTGTTTACAGTTTTTGTATTACAGGATAATAGAGATTAGAGAGAGAAGGAAAATCACAGGGATTTCTAATTTCACAAGCAGCCTGGTCAGTACGTTTCAGATTGCTTCTTTTCCTATAATTACAAAACATTAGCAAATTGCTATTAAAGCAACGTACCAGTCATTAAATCATGTGGTGTACAAGAATGTCTCTAGAGTCCTTACAACATCATCTGTCTCGGGTGACAGATTCACACTGAAATCAGCCATACTAGGACAGGATCAGAATCATCTATCAGGTTCCTGATCTTTTATTGTGTAGTAATCACTGCTTTTTTCTTGGTAGTGGTTTACTAGTCATACATTTCTATGGTCAGTGGCATACCTACAATAGAGACGGGATACACCGCCACCGATATGGGACCATGCTACAATATCAAATAATACAATTAGCACTTGGGTGAGGGTCATTTCGGCTTTCCCCCACCTCCTTCCACTCCTGGTAGCAGTTATCTGCAGGCTATAGGGGTGATTTGCAGGTCAGGTAAGCTTCATTTTAATCCTCTAAGTTTCTGGCACCATTTGTATCTACCTGCAATTGACAATTATATTTTTAGCATTGCCTTTAAGCCAGGGAAAGTTACCAAAAATAACGAAACCTTTGGCAGCAATAGTATCATACGTCTTGGCATCTCCATCCCCCTGCAAGGGTGTCTCAATAAAAAGACTTTCTACTCATCTCGTCCACCCCTTGCTTCAGTTCTTATTGGGTTTAGGGAAGGAGGGGGGAGGATACAATTAAGCCAGACTGAAGGAAAGCCAGTGAAAGTTGACAAATGAGATGCCGTTTTCAATTCTTGCAGTTCAATTAAGCTAAAAGCCTTTCCCTCTCGATTTCTCTGCAGTCCTTGCAAAGTCTGTTTGCAGAGGAACTAATGCAGAATTCCCCCAATGTTAAACAGCATCTTCATAATGGCCATGATTTAGCAGGTCTCCCTGGCAGTGTTGCTGGGCTTTAATTAGAAGAGATAATGTCAGGACCCGCTCCTTATTCAGACCCATCTCAAAGACTCCAACACATTTTAAGAATGCTCTCTGCACATCCTGCTTGTTTCACAACATTTGCCAAAAAGCCGATCTGGCAGCAGAGATGGATTAATATACAAGTGTTTATTTCTAAGTGCATTGGGAGCAACCTCCAAGGGGGCAATTACATGGCAATCATTGCTCATCCTCGAGATGTACACCTACAGCTAATCCACAGATACATACTGCAGCTGACGCCTGTAATATAATCAATATAATCATTCTGTAATATAATATACAGCCCACCTACATGGCTTCTAGCTGTAAAAATGCAGGGGCTAACCCTGGGCCGATACACTTAATATACAGGCGGCGCAGACTTTATTAGGGTAAATGACTCTGCAAGGAATCAGTGCGATCTTGTGGCAGAACTGTGATTAGATTTAACACATTGAGCTAATTAAATCATATAAATAGCTTTTAGGATGTAGTTAAATAGACACAGTTTGCAAAGACTTAAAGGGGTCGTTCCATCTCGCTGTTTCTACGGTGGCCAGGCATACAGAAACAGCCGAGCAGGCACGCTGCTTCAATACGTCCCGGTGCAAAGCAAACGGTGTAGCAGAACAAGCTACCGTATACTGCTTCGGGAGTTACGGAAGCAGCGTTTTATTACAGTGGTTGCAGTACAATGTGAGTTACAAAAAGAGCAGAGCGCCTGCCCACTCGGGTATTTCCATAGGCCAGGCCACCTGGGGCCGGCACTAAGTCCCATCTCATTAACCCCCTGTGAAACCAGCTTCATCCTACTGCTTCATCCACTGCTGGATGGAGTCATAGGGGACCCAGAGACCCTTTTGCTACACATAGATGGCATATGGTAGGAGGTGGCATCATGACATACACTATATGGGCAAATAATTGGGACACAATTCTTAATCATTGAAATTAGGTGTTTCATTCACTCTCATTACACATTAAATTACCTTAAAGGTGGTCTGTCTGTACAAACATTTGTGAAGCAATAGCTCGTTCTACAGAGCTTCCTGGTAATTCCAGCTTGGTACTGTAATAAGATACCACCGCTGCAGCAAGTCAGTTCATGAAATGTCATCCCTCCTAGATATTCCACGATCACCTGTGAGAGGTATTACTGGAAATTAGAAGTGTATATGAACCAAGGTATTTGAATGGGGGCAGTATAGCATATAAAACTTAACTTTTAATAGGAGTACAAATAAGAGTAAATGCCCCTACAAAAACATTACAAACAAAAAACAAACCTCAACCAAGAAGGAAAAAAATATGCTGGGAGTAAACAATCTGCCAACCCAAACAAGGGTGCTACAGTGCTTCAACTAGCAACATGTATATGTACTTACATCAACCCTGAAAGGGGTGTGTGAGAAATAAGACTGGTAAAAAATGGTTTGATCTTACCAGTCCAGTTGAATTGCGTCATGCGAATGTAGCTCAGACATACATCCACTCAATGAAGTCTTGGATAATTATGCACTTGCTGTCGCATCCACAGTTGTACTCATACGTTGGCTATGCAGATGCAGGTCTAGGGGTACTAAACTGTCTCTAGTATGCCCTGATATGGCTAGTACACCCTAATGACCTCCTAATGCGGAGTCATCGCCCTGAAAAGAGTGGCCCCGCCCGCCCCTAATGATGACTTAAGATGTCTCTCACCTCCGTTGCTGCTGAGTCAAAGGTCCCTATCACCCTCATCGTATTAGGTGTGTTCTGGCCGGGGTGGGTGGTAGGGTCTAGTAACGTGGTTCGTGTTTGTTCCTGTGCTCGCTGGTTTGCCATCCGCAGTATTTTGTCAGGATAGCCTCATGCGGGAACACACAGTATATTCCAGTTTTTGCTCCCTTTCTACGTAAGTAGAGTTAGGATTGTCTAGGGCCTTAATAATAGGGAAAGGCTCTGGATGGGGCCGCTCTTTTCAGGGCGATTACTCTGTATTAGGAGATCATTAGGGTGTACTAGCCATATCAGGGCATACTAGAGACAGTTTAGTACTCCTAGCCCCACTGCTGCATCGCCAACGTATGAGCACGACTGTGAATGCGACAGCAAGTATCCTCAAGTGCATAATTATCGAAGACTTCATTGAGTGGATATACAGTACAGACCAAAAGTTTGGACACACCTTCTCATTCAAAGAGTTTTCTTTATTTTCATGACTATGAAAATTGTAGATTCACACTGAAGGCATCAAAACTATGAATTAACACATGTGGAATTATATACATAACAAAAAAGTGTGAAACAACTGAAAATATGTCATATTCTAGGTTCTTCAAAGTAGCCACCTTTTGCTTTGATTACTGCTTTGCACACTCTTGGCATTCTCTTGTTGAGCATCAAATGGTAGTCATAGTCTTGAAGGAGTTCCCAGAGATGCTTAGCACTTGTTGGCCCTTTTGCCTTCACTCTGTGGTCCAGCTCACCCCAAACCATCTCGATTGGGTTCAGGTCCGGTAACTGTGGATGCCAGGTCACCTGGCGCAGCACCCCATCACTCTGCTTCATGGTCAAATAGCCCTTACACAGCCTGGAGGTGTGTTTGGGGTCATTGTCCTGTTGAAAAATAAATGATGGTCCAACTAAATGCAAACCGGATGGAATAGCATGCCGCTGCAAGATGCTGTGGTAGCCATGCTGGTTCAGTATGCCTTCAATTTTGAATAAATCCCCAACAGTGTCACCAGCAAAGCACCCCCACACCATCACACCTCCTCCTCCATGCTTCACGGTGGGAACCAGGCTTTCCTGGGGCGGTCCGCATGTGAGCCAGTTTCTTTGTAGCGCTTGATGGTTTTTGTGACTGCACTTGGGGACACTTTCAAAGTTTTCCCAATTTTTCAGACTGACTGACCTTCATTTCTTAATGTAATGATGGCCACTCGTTTTTCTTTACTTAGCTGCTTTTTTCTTGCCATAATACAAATTCTAACAGTCTATTCAGTAGGACTATCAGCTGTGTATCCACCTGACTTCTCCACAACGCAACTGATGGTCCCAACCCCATTTATAGGGCAAGAAATCCCACTTATTAAACCTGACAGGGCACACCTGTGAAGTGAAAACCATTTCAGGTGACTACCTCTTGAAGCTCATCAAGAGAATGCCAAGAGTTTGCAAAGCAGTAATCAAAGCAAAAGGTGGCTACTTTGAAGAACCTAGAATATGACATATTTTCAGTTGTTTCACACTTTTGTGTACATAATTCCACATGTGTTAATTCATAGTTTTGATGCCTTCAGTGTGAATCTACAATTTTCATAGTCATGAAAATAAAGAAAACTCTTTGAATGAGAAGGTGTGTCCAAACTTTTGGTCTGTACTGTATGTCTGAGCTATATTCGCATGATGCAATTCAACTGTACTGGTAAGTGTCACCGCCAGTTCTATGTAAAGATCTGGCAGACGTTCTTCTCTACCTCTTGTATGATGTTCTTTGTTTTGGTTTCACTTTCTCATCTCCTTTCCTTCTGCCAGGTGTCACTTATTTTGACTAATCGTCTTCCTTTATAATCCCTCCCATACTGCCTCACTTTGCAGTTTATACTACTTCCTGGATGAGGTGTTCACTGCTGGAGGCTGCTTCTGCTGTTTGTACAGATAAGTCATTTACTTTATTGTGTTTCCTTGCTGGCTTGATTCTAGGTGACCCTGACGTCCGTATTAAGTGCAGGGAGCCGGTGGTCGTGTCCCCTCACTATTATAGGGTTTTCAGGTGTCATACAGTATTAGGTACGCGGGCATGCAATCGTCTACCATACAGACCCTTGCATGTGCATAGCAGTCAGGGAGAGCTCTTAGGGTTTTATAGGGCTCACCTATAAGCTCCTTAGTTTGGGATCAAGCCAGTCGCTCGTTTATGTATATGTTCTAGCTATCTGCTATCTTCATCCGTGACAGTAAGATCAAACCATTTTTTACCAGTCTTAGGCTACTTTTACACTGGCGTTTGGTGTGGATCCGCCATGGATCTGCACACACACATCTGTTTAGATAATACAATCGTCTGCATCCGTTCAGAACGGATCCGTTTGTATTATCTGACTTACAGACTTACATTGACTTACATTGTGTGTCAGAACGGATCTGTTTTGCTCAGTTTCGTCAGCTGCAAGCAGCGTTTTGGTGTTCGCCTCCAAAGCGGAATGGAGTCGGAACGGAGGCAAACTGATGCATTCTGAGCAGATCCTTTTCCATTCAGAATGCATTAGGGCAAAGCTGATTCCGTTTTGGACCGCTTGTGAGAGCCCTGAATGGATCTCACAAACGGAAAGCCAAAACCTCAGTGTGAAAGTAGCCTCACTTCTCACACACCCCTTTCAGGGTTGATGTAAGTACATATACATGTTGCTAGTAGAACCAATGTAGCACCCTTGTTTGGGTTGGCAGATTGTTTACTCCCAGCATGTTTTTTTCTTTCTTGGTTGAGGTTTGTTTTTTGTTTGTTTGTTTTTGTAGGGGCATTTACTCTTATTTGTACTCTATTAAAAGTTAAGTTTTATATGCTATACTGCCCCCATTCAAATACCCGGTTTCCAATTCTGCAGTATACTGGGGGAGGTCTTCACTTGTAGCTCTCTCAGACAGGCGACCTTCTCATTTTTGTTTATGAACCAAGCCATGAAGTGACAGACCACATAAATTACAGAGCGGGATTACCCACTCGGATGTTTAACCACCTCAGCTCCCCTAGCTTAAACCCCCTTAATGACCAGACCACTTTTTACAATTCTGCACTACACTACCTTCACGGTTTATTGCTCGGTCATGCAACTTACCACCCAAATGAATTTTACCTCCTTTTCTTCTCACTAATAGAGCTTTCATTTGGTGGTATTTCATTGCTGCTGACATTTTTACTTTTTTTGTTATTAATCAAAATTTAAATGGGTATATTGGAATGGCTCACCCTCCAAATTGCAGGGAATGGGTGCTCCCCCTAAAAAAGGCAAGCCTGACCTTTAAAGGAATTATATTATACAGAAAGATAAGGGGACCACTGAGGAAGGAGTCCTGTTAACTCCGAAACGCGTCTGGTGTACACAAGTCTCTAAACTAGGAAGAAAAACCGCAGCATACCTTCTGCGCACCGTCTTGGGATTTGCAACAATATCCAAACATCTACAGCAAAAGAAACGAAAGTCCTGTTTTGTCTTACACACAACGACACAAAAGTACGCCGGATTTTAAAGCGGGTCTAATCACACTATTGACCCCGGCGTTAAAGTGGACTGTTTCCTCGCATAAAAACTGTTTTAAAGCTGATTGGAGGTAAGATCACATGTGCTGACAATACGTGGGACGCCACGTTAAGCACGAACACTCCATTGCTGACAAACAGTAAGTAACTTGTTGCAATTTATCACAGCAAGGTTATAACTGTTAAAAGCGGTGAGGAACTATATACCGCAAACCAAGAGACTGTCTTATTCAGTAATTCTTTATATCGAATAAACCGCAGACCATTGAAAACTGCACTTGCTATTTTTCTTGGTTGAAACTTAAATTCTTGGATCCAGACATTGAATTTGAGACTGAGGCTTGCGATCCAACCACCAACTAATTCCACAGTGTGGCTTTGTGTGATATCATTTTAACCACTGTGTTTTATGTTATGTTATTTTAGTGTGATTAATCAGGTACCTTATTTGCTCTAATTGTTAAATAAACTATTTTAATATATTGGCTAGTGTTTTATGTGAACCCAGATGTAGGTGTGCCCCCTTATCTTTCTGTATAAATTAATCGAAATTTACAGATTTTTATGCAAAAAAATGACATTTTATACTTTCAGTTGTAAAATTTTTCAAATAAAACTACATTTCTATATAATTTTTCTCAAAATTTATTGTTCTACATGTCTTTGATAAAAAAAATGCAATAAGTGTATATTTATTGGTTTGCGCAAAAGTTATAGCATTTACAAACTATGGTACAAAAATGTGAATTTCCGCATTTTGAAGCAGCTCTGACTTTCTGAGCACCTGTCATGTTTCCTGAGGTTCTACAATGCCCAGACAGTAAAAAAAAAACATTTCGGAAAGTAGACACCCCAAGGTATTCGCTGATGGGCATAGTGAGTTCATAGAAGTTATTATTTTTGTCACAAGTTAGTGGAAAAATTGTGATTTTTTTTTTCTTACAAAGTCTCATATTCCACTAACTTGTGACAAAAAATAAAAACTTCCATGAACTCACTATGCCCATCACGAAATACCTTGGGGTGTCTTCTTCCCAAAATGGGGTCACTTGTGGGGTATTTATACTGCCCTGGCATTTTAGGGGCCCTAATGCGTGAGAAGTAGTTTGAAATCCAAATGTGTAAAAAATGCCCTGTGAAATCCTAAAGGTGCTCTTTAGAATTTGGGCCCCTTTGCCCACCTAGGGTGCAAAAAAATGTCACACATGTGGTATTGCCGTACTCAGAAGAAGTAGGGAAATGTGTTTTGGGGTGTATTTTTACATATACCTATGCTGGGTGAGAGAAATATCTCTTTTTTTTTTCCGTTCAGCCTCTGGGCTGAAAGAAAAAATGAACGGCACAGATTTCTTCATTCGCATCGATCAATGTGGATGAAAAAAGGAGGGGAAGGGCGTCTGCCAGGACATAGGAGCTCCGCCCAACATCCAAACCCACTCAGCTCGTATTCCCTTGGCAAACCCGATTTCTCCATTCACATCAATCAATGTGGATGAATAAATCATTGGCGGGATTTATTTTTATTTTTATATATACAAAGTGTTTGCCAAAGCATATGAACACCGCCGCCCCTCAGCTCATAAGCCTCGGCAAACGTATCTTTTTTACTGCAGAGGAGAAATCTCGTCTTTCAGCGCCGCATACACCGACTTTTGTGTAATCTGACAGCAGCGCAATGCTTCTGTCAGAATGCACATCAGTGCTGCAGCTGGTTCATCGGTTGGTCCACCTAGAAGGTAAAAAACAAAACAAAAAAAAACAAGCCGCAGCGCAATAAACTTATTAACATTGACTTTATAATAACATTTGAATAGAACATTTACTTTTATAAACTTTATTGAACTTTTGGAACAGAACATTAACTTTTTTGCTTACCGGTGATTTTTTTTTTGTTTCGCTTTTTTTTTTACCTTTATAGGACAAACCTCTCCTTCCCCATGGGACAATGTGCAAAGCGCAAATCGCCCAGAGATGTGGCGAAGTACATTATGCACTTTGTCCCAGGTGAAAGGAGAGGTTTGCAGCAGCTCTGTGTGAAAGGGCCCTAAGAGCCCTGTGTGCCTGTCCTGTGTGAAGCAATTCCTATGCTAATAGTGTACCTGTGTGTGGTACTTCTGTAAACACTCCCCTAAGCATAGGGCAGGGTGGTCAGGGAAGTCAGGACAGAAAAAGCGTGTGTCACGCCTTATTCCACTTCTGCTACAGACACGATATCTTTTTCGGGGTGGCGCTTGGGTTGAGGTACCAGCAACGACATTGGGGAAATGTCGCTCGTGTAGACAGCTCACTACACTGGTGGATGGGACCACGGAACCTCCTGGATACAGGAGGTTCTCGATGATCTCTTCCTGAAATTTGAGGAAGGATCCTGTTCTCCCAGCCTTACTGTAGAGAACAAAACTATTATACAGTGCCAATTAAATTAAATATACAGACACCTTCTTATACCAGCGTCTGGTGCGGCGGGACACTAAATAAGGAGCCAACATCTGGTCATTGAAGTCCACCCCTCCCATGAGCAAATTATAGTCGTGGACCGAGAGGGGCTTTTCAATGACACTGGTTGCTCGTTCAATTTGTATTGTCGTGTCTGCGTGAATGGAGGAGAGCATGTAAACGTCACGGTTGTCTCTCCATTTCACCGCCAGCATTTCTTCGTTACACAAGGCAGCCCTCTCCCCCCTTGCAAGACGGGTGGTAACGAGCCGTTGGGGTAAGCCCCAGCGACTAGGTCACGCGGTGCCACAGCAGCCAATCTGTTCTAAAAACAAATGCCTGACGAGGGGCACACTTGTGTAAAAATTGTCCACATAAAGATGGTACCCCTTGTCAAATAAGGGTGACACCAAGTCCCAGACTGTCTTCCCACTACTCCCCAGGTAGTCAGGGCAACCGACCGGCTCCAGGGTCTGATCTTTACCCTCATAGACATGAAATTTGTGCGTATAGCCTGTGGCCCTTTCACAGAGCTTATACAATTTGACCCCATACCAGGCGCGCTTTCTTGGGATGTATTGTTTGAAGCCAAGGCGCCCTGTAAAATGTATAAGGGACTTGTCTATGCAGATGTTTTGCTCAGAGGTATACAAATCTGCAAATTTGGTGTTAAGGTGGTCTATGAGGGGCCGAATTTTGTGGAGCCGGTCAAAAGCTGGGTGGCCTCTGGGACGAGAGGTGCTGTTGTCACTAAAGTGCAGGAAACGCAGGATGGTCTCAAATCGTGTCCTGGACATGGCAGCAGAGAACATGGGCATGTGATGAATTGGGTTCGTGGATCCAATATGAACGCAATTTAAGCTTTTTTGTTAGGCCCATGTTGAGGAGAAGGCCCAGAAAAGTTTTAAATTCGGAAACTTGGACGGGTTTCCACCGGAAAGACTGGGCATAAAAGCTTCCCGGGTTGGCGGCTATAAATTGCGTGGCATACCGATTTGTTTTAGAGCCAAGAGCTCCGCAGTCAAGAACAGCTAAAAAAAAAACAGTGCCGATCCGATCTGAGCTGTCTCAACCCGAACTCCAGACTGGGCGGTGAAAGGGGGAACTACTGGTGCGGCTGAAGTTGGGGGCTGCCAATCAGGGTTTGCCAGCACCTCAGGGACTCTAGGGGCTCTATGGGCCTGTCTGTGCGGTGGCTGCGACGAGGGAACTACTGCACATGCCACTGTACCAGCTTCAACTGCCCTTCTGGTGCTCGCCACTTCACCATGTTATACGGTAGTGCTGGTACTAGGTCCAGGATGGGCTGCGCTGCTGGTGTATGCCTCACCACGTAATCCGACAGCGCCAGCCCCACTCTGCTGCCCTTGAAGCAGATCCTACGCAACCTGTGGTCTAGCAACACAGGGCCAGGTACGACTGGTGGTATCAGGGACCTCAACCTCATCGTCCGAACTTTGGGTCAGACTGCCACTGCTTTCTACAGGTTCATATTCTGACCCGCTGGATTCGTCAGATGAGGGTTCCGATTCCTCATCCGACTGGGTCAGAAGCCTGTAGGCCTCTTCAGAAGAATACCCCTTACTTGCCATTTGGTCAACTAAATTTAGGGGGTATTCCCTGAGACTACCCAAGAAAAAAAGCAAGCCTGTCTTACAAATGGGAAGCTAGCGAAGTACCGGAAGCCGCTGCGATTGATAAAGAAATATCAAAACAGATTTTTTTTTTTATCGCCGCAGCGCTTGTAAAATGATTGTGCAGTGATAAAAAAAAATTAAAATGTGTCACTGCGGCGGGGCGGGCGTGGGTGAACGCACGTGTGGGCGACCGATCAGGCCTGATCGGGCAAACACTGCGTTTTGGGTGGAGGGCGAGCTAAGGTGACACTAATACTATTATAGATCTGACTGTGATCAGTTCTGATCACTTACAGATACTATAAAAGTACCAATGCTGATTAGCGATACACTAATCAGCGAATCAGTGACTGCGGTGCGGTGGGCTGGGCGCTAACCGACGCTAACTACCTAACCAAGGGGCCTAAACTATCCTAAAACCTAACAGTCAATACTAGTGAAAAAAAAGTGACAGTTTACACTGATCACTTTTTTCCCTTTTACTAGTGATTGACAGGGGTGATCAAGGGGTTAATTGGGGTGATGGGGGGTGATCTGGGGCTAAGTGTAGTGTTGGGTGTACTCACTGTGATCTGTGCTCCTCTGCTGGGACCAACCGACGAAAAGGACCAGCAGAGGAGCACAGAAGCCATTTAACACATTATATTTATAAATATAATGTGTTAACTTGCTTGTGATTTGTTTTTTTGAAAATCAACAGCCTGCCAGCGATGATCATTGGCTGGCAGGCTGGTGACAAAATACTCCTTTAACTTTTGCCGGCCCGCAATGCGCATGCGTGGGCCGGCTGTGTGCGTAATCTTGCGTCTCGCGAGATGACGCATGGATGCGTCTAGGAGGAATGAATCAACCGCCTCCAGACCGCGATCCTGCGTTAGGCGGTCGGGGGGCGGTTAAATTTGGGTTCGGTGAATGCCAGGAGATTGTTATCTGCCTGACTGCATTGTACCAACTGTAAAGTTTAGAGGAAGAAGGATAATACTATAAGGATATTTTTCGGGGGTTGCCTTAGGACTCCCTCAGCATACCAAGACATGTTGGACAAATGTATGCTTTCAACTTTAGGGAAACATTTTGGGGACGGTCTTTTTCTGTTCCAGCATGACTGTGATCCTGTGCACAAAGCAAAGTCCATAAAGGCATGTTGGGTGAATTTGGTGTGGAAGAACCGCAAGGAGCCCTGACCTCAACCCCATCAAACACCTTTGGGATTAACTAGAACGGAGACTGCTCTTCTGGATGCATAGGTAATAATTTTCACAGACACATTCCAAAATCCTCTAGTAACCCTTCCCGAAAGAGTGGAAGCTATTTTAGCTTTAAAAAGGGGAACTAAGTCCATATTAATGCATATGGACTTTGAATGGGATAACATAAAAACTCCTGTAGGTGTCCCAATACTTTTGTCCATATAGTGTATTTAGCATTGGTGCATGGTAGCTTGAAGTTATGCCTCTGATTAATGCTTACCCTACAAGACATAATTATTGGAAAGGAATATTACTAAAATCAACATTAAAAATAATGGATGACTCGTAGGTTTGCTGCTGCAATGGTTTTATATTTCCTTTGAGAATTGATGAGGCTTCATTGTATACTTCAGTATTAAGGATAAATGTTACTCAGATCCATAGCATGGCAGCCATAGACTGATATGGGTCCATACACATCTCAACAAGCACGCCATAGCACAAAAGGCCTTATCAACAAAAAAACATTGCTCCTAGGAAAAAATATAGTGCCTCATGGAAGCCCCATACAGTAGTATTTGAATCATGTACCACAGACCATGTACACAGCTTGGCAGCTAGGGTATAGCAATATTGTAATATTTCATTATCATCAAAAAGTAGATGGCTTCCAGTAAAATCTCATTATTTGCAGATGATTCTAAGCTCCCTAAACTAATCAACATGGGCAGCATGCGTGGCAGATGAAATTTAATGTTGATAAATGTAATGCAAAAAAGTTATGCACCTAGGACACAGTCATTTTATTACTGTATATACAATAACTGGAATAAAAATGAGGATAACAGAAAGAGGTTTACAAATAAGTTAAATAAGTTAAGCAGCAGTACTCAATGTCAGACAGCAGCTGCAAAAGCAAACATAAATCTAGTGGTAAGACCACATTTCAAATATGAGATACAATTTTGATGTAAAAGGGACATAGCAGAGCTGGAGGAGGAAAGTGTTCTATATTCAGAGATATTTTTTAGAATATTTGTCTTTTTCCATTACTGCAATACTATACCACTGAAAATTAAATATAAGGTATTGTCCCTTGTAGCTTTTTGGAGCTGTCTTTACCTTCCTATGGTATTGTACGGTGTCGAAATGGGGTTTCTTGTTCCCACTAGAGAAAATTATTCTCAAGGCCCAAACCCTCATCAATGAAGTCTAATAGGTTGTGAATCAAACAAATAGACCCTAGTGGCCGGTGATTAGCACCAAAAGCAGCCAAATTCATTTTTTCTCCTGGACCTATTTGGGCCCACTATAGTATCAGAGACTTGGCCCACCAGAGAATTCTCTGGTTGGCCTGCCCAAGCCTGGTTTTGTGCTACCTCTATCGACACCTGCAGGAGGATTACTTTTCCCTCTTTTTATGATCTACTCCAGTTTTTACTTCCAAAACTCTATTAAGAAACGTGAGTATGTGGCTGTGCCCTTAGGATGCAACCACACAATCAAGTTTCTTGATGCAGTTTTGGAAGCCAAAAACAGGAGTGAAGAAAAAAAAAAGGGAAGTTTTTACGTGTCTTGTACACTTTGCAGATTTGCATTTGCATTTTTTTGGGACTGTAGCTGGCCAGCTAAGACCTGTCCTAGGTTGCTAATATAGCTTATATGTTTACACAGCTAAACCTGCCAATAACCTTTATACAGTTCCTATGTTTGTGTGTTAAAGAAAAAAGCAAATTTATTTACAGTGACTTCATGTTTGGATGTCATATAACTGTTATATATATTGTGTTCACAAAAGCAGAAAAGATAATATGCCTTTAAGAATTCATTATATAATGTAAGGTAAGCTCACTGACACAGCAGAAACAACAGAAAGCATAGAGTTAAACTGTTGTGTCTGGGCAGGAGTCTTGACCAATCACAGTCAGCCTCACACACAGCAAGAGTTTTGACCAATCACAGCCAGCCTCACACACAGCCTGTGTGGTAAATTCCCCTAGCAGGAGCTGCTAGAATCATTACACCAGAGGAGAGAAACTGAACAGACATTCACTCCACTAAGAGCTGTGTTTTATGGAAGCAGAGAGGCCAAAATAGGTATTTAAAACAATTATATAATGTTCCTACTGTTAATATAGTGATTAGAACTGTTTACTGAACTAGTTATATATGTGTTTACTTACAGTTCCACCAATTTCAAACTACAAATTCAATTGCAAACTACAAAGTTCACAATCCAAATTCAAATTCCATATTGCAATACAAATTGCATACAACCATACAAGATCATACTCAACCAATCTGCAAATAGTTACTGCTAACTTCATATTGCAAATTGCAACCAAATTCAGCAAGTGAACTATTAGTTAGGCCTCAGATATACCTCTCAGAGAGATCATAAAGGGCTTAAATAACTTAAAGTGAGAGTACAGATACTCAAGAGAGAAATATATCCACCATTTTATGTTGAATGACAAGATTGAACAGTTGAACCACCATCTTATGCATACTGCCATTTTGTGATATCTTTTCCAACACGTGTTATGTACATGGACTATCTGCTGAGGAGGCGGCAGTGTTATATATGAAGAAAAGTTGAAGCTAATAAAAGTTATTTCAAGCATTTAATGTGCTCTTTAAACCTACTGTTTCCATAGAACGGCGCTAGAGGAAATCTAGAGTAATAGACAGTCTGGTTAGACTAAAAAGTCAGAAATATCAAAATTCTAATGTCACAGCACAAAAGGCACGTCATAGTGCTGTGCCTGCCACAGGGACCTTCATCTTCAGGATGCATCAGGATGTCTTTAGTTCAGTCTTTTTGACTGTTCAGGACGTAGATAATACCCCAGCATGCTACGGTTTTATCTCTGGCCAAAAATCCGGAACACTTGCCGGAATGCTGGATCCAGCATTTTTTCTCCATAGGAATGTATTAGTGCCAGCATTTAAAATACCGCAATGCCGAATCCGTCCTTCAGGTCTGCGCATGCGCAGACTGAAAAGAATGTGAAAAAAATAAATGCTGGATCCGTTTTTCTGGATGACACCTGAAAGACGGATCCGGCATTTCAATGCATTTGTAAGACGGATCAGGATCCTGATCAGTCTTACAAATGCCATCAGTTGGCATACGTTTTGATGGATCTGGCAGGCAGTTTTGGCGACGGAACTGCCTGCCGGATTCCTCTGCTGCAAGTGAGAAAGTACCCTTATAGGCTCCTTGATGTCAATGCTGTTACAGTAGTTTGCTAGTAATACCAGTACAGCGTTTATGTACATTTTGTAAAGCTTTATAAAGTGCTACAATCCCAGTGATGCCATAAAATGTGTGTAGAAATCATGCACATTAGGGCTCGTTCACATGACTGTATGTCTTTTTCAGTGTTTTGCGGGCCGTTTTTCCATTTTTTTTCAGTAGTGTTTCCGTTTCCGTTCCGTTTTTCCGTATGGCATATACAATATACAGAAATTAAAAAAATTGGTGGGCATAACATTTTCAATAGATGGTTCCGCAAAAACGGAACGGATATGGAACACATACAGAGTACATTCCGTATGTGTTCATTTTTTTTGCGGACCCATTAACTTGAATGGAGCCACGGAACGTGATTTGATAGGACATGTTCTATCTTTCAGACTCCATTCAGACGTTCGTAGTGCATTGCGGATCTGCAGTACACCCAGCCGGCACCCCCATAGAAATGCCTATTCTTGTCCGCAATTGCGGACAAGAATAGGACATGCTCTATTTTCTTGCGAAGCTGCGGACCGGAAGATCGGGGGTGTGCTCTGAAAATGGGGATGCATAGTGTGCTCTACGCATATCTTCTCGCCCCATAGAGAATAGGTCTGAATTGGTCCGCACCCGTTCTGCACAATTGCGGAACGGATGCGGGCAACACTTGCAGACGTGTGAATGGAGCCTATGAGGATTCGTTTTGGTGGGCAGGGTAAGCGGACACAGAACAGAGGCAAAAGAAACAGTTTGTAAAACAAAACTTCGGTGTTTATTCACACAGGAGGAAAAAACAAAGCAACATTTTTCAGTCTTAGTGTTCGTTCACACAAAGGAAAGTCCAAAGCACAAAACAGTCACCTTGTTAGCAGGTTCTTTCAGCATCCACAGCAGGCTTTAGGGGGCCTGTTTCCCCGCATGCGGCTCCCAGCCCTCTAGCACGGCACCATGCCTCAGATCCCAAAACAGAGACCTTGATTCTGAGCCCAGCTGCCTATTTAAAGGACAGCCAGGTGCTGCCAAAACCCGGATCGGCACTTAAACTCCGGTCCAGTATTTGATCTCACCTGGCTGGAAATCAGCCCAGTCGTCCATGTTGGGAGGAAAATACCTACCCTCCCAAACAAAACCCCTTGCTATGTCACAAGCCTCAACGGAATGGAAATACGGAAACGGAATGCATACTGAGTACATTCCGTTTTTTTGCAGAACCATTGAAATTAATAATTCCGTATACAGACCCTATACGGAACGCAAAAAAACGTTTGTGTGAACGAGCCCTTATTCATATATAACATAGATTTACCTGCTTGTATCCTGACAAATCTCCAACTAACCATTAATTCTCTATGTCAGTAACTTTTCTTATGCTCGCTTTAACTATTCTGCTGTTAATTGAGTGAATTCTTGGATTCATTTCTTGCTTCGTTTGGAAGCCAAGAACTTCAGAGCTGTGGTATCATGAAAGTTTTATCAATAAGAATAGGCTAATCCAGCCGAACGTGGACAAATGAGCCCTTAAATAGTGAATGTTTCCTCTTGTGGTCTCATTTAGTGCTCACTGCCCGTATACCGTGTTTTCAAACTGCATGAAATAAATTGGCATGAAAGAAGCAGCACGTGAAGAAGGGGTGGGTGGGGGGGGGGATCTGAAAGCATCATCTGTGTGAAGTGTTCCTAATTGCATTTATTAAAATTGCCTTTTTTTCATCTTAATTAAGTTGCTTTCAATTATTTTGCAGCCCTCCCTTGCCTGTGGGAACTGCAGGAGCCAGCGTGAATTCACACGCGAATGTTCGGAAAGGCAATTTAGACTTAATTTTTTGCTAAGGTAAGAAAAATTCCACCCCTTAGAAAAAGTATCAGTTATTCATCCCACAGTTTCCTCTTCCCTCTGATTGAAGTCCCACAACAGGAATGAATGAAAAAAAATAAACTTCAGAAAAAGTCTTCTACAGTTGCCCAGAGAGGTGTAACGAACAGCAGGGCTGCACATTTGGCATTCAATGAGATCTGACAGATAAATTTGTTTGTCTTCTGCAAGACATTAATATAACGATGTCTCAGCAGATGTAAACCCATTTACGGGAAGTGCAAGAACTTGTAGTACATTCTGTTTGGTCCGCAAATAGTGTTGAGTGAACCCGAACTGTACCAAACTTTGTGAGTTCGGGTATTCGGACCTGAACTTTGCCGGAAAAGTTCGGGTTCGAGTTTGGTGTTCGGGCATTTAATAAAGCTTTTAAAAGGCTGCAGGGCAGCCAATCAACAAGCTTTTAAGCTGTGGGCACTTAGAAGCCATCAGAGCCATGCCTAGTAATGGCATGGCTGTGATTGACCGGTGCATCATGTGACCCAGCCTCTATACAAGCTGGATCATGTGTAGCACTGCCCATCAGCTCTGAGTAGTGCAAGGACAGGAAGCAGGCAGCTGAAGCGAGGGAGAGTGTTAGGAATCTGGCTATTTGTTTTGTGGGTGACCTATAATAATTTTTTGTGGGTGCAATACACAAGCTTTGCACCCCTGACACAGAAATATAATAATTAATCTGGCTGTTAATTCTGTGGGTGACCTATTGTGATTTCACCCTGTTTGTACCCCTGACACAAAAATATAATAGTTAATCAGTCTGTTAGTTCAATGGGTGACATATGCCCATTTGTGGTGTGAGATACAGGTGCACTTTATACGTGACAGGGAAATTAATATAGTTAATTCTGACTGTTAGTTCGACCGGTGACATATTCCCATTTTAGGTATCAGGTACACCTGCACAGCATACGTGACAGGGAAATTAATATGGTTAATCCGTCTGTTAGTTCGGTGGGTGACATATACCCATTTCTGGTGTGAGATACATGTGCACTATATACGTGACAGGGAAATTATTATAGTTAATCTGACTGTTAGTTCGGCCAGTGACAGTTCGGCCAGTTTCCCTGTAGGGTCTATAGCCAATCCACCAGGGCTGAACTAGAAGCTGATCTGTATGTCTATCCCCTATGGAGCCTCTTTGTAGTCCTAGTATTCAGAGTCATTCCTTCCATTATTTTGTATATTTATAAATAGAAGTTACAACGGGGTCTCAAATACGCGTATTGTGGGCCGCATGCAGCCCCTGAGGCAATTATAAGCAGCCTGCAATACCCAAGGGGAAGGACACTATTAACTAATGAGGGCTTTCATTGTGGAAGTGCTCATTAGTACAAGACAGGAGACCCTGGACACGGTGAGTATTGCACCACTAGCGCTGCGCTGGCATTACTCACCTCTCTCAGGCATGCATGGACCTGACGTGGTGAGTATTTATTTTGTCTGCTCTGAGATTTGCTTATAGGGGACAGAGGGGTTGGGTGAGGGTTATATGGGATGGCAGTGGTCTGCACACATGTGGGGTTTGGTCTGAGGACTATATAAATTTGGAGACTGACTTGGGGTTTAATTTGGGTTTTGTAAAAAAATTTGGGCTCACCTGGGGGCTGATTTGAGGTTTAATCTGGGGTCTGTTTGAATTTGGGAGCCGAGTTTGAGACCCCTCAGTTAGAATGACTTCATTGCCATGTTCAGATTCTGGCGCTACTGTAGTGTGAAATAACCATGCTTTCTAGAGTACCCTTGGAGCGAGTCTATTTCTAGTAAACTGTAGATTTAAGAGGAAGAACACTATTATTTACCATTTAATGCAGGCGTCTGGTCACCCCCTGCAGAACCAATCCAAGAACAAATGATTGGAAGGATTCTAGAACCTTCCAGAATCCTCTGATAATAATTCCCCGGTTGCAGGGAGTGGTCACCTCTGCTATCTGTGTTCCCCTCCAGATTTGCAAGGGCACTGGGCAGGTGTTTCATTGCACCCTAGTTTTGCATTTGTTGGTCAGCGTGATAAATTCCTATTCTAAACCTTGAGAGTGCTCCGAGGTTGATGTGAAAAACTCTATCATATAGATGGATGAAAGCAGCAAACCCTGTTCCAACCCTACAGTTAACTTAAATTGCTATTGTTGGGAAATGGTGAGAGAGAGATTTATAGGCTGGAGTTGCCCTTTAAAAGCCGCAAAGTATAAGGGCTGAAGTGTCTTGTTCATTTAGTGAAACCCATATATTGCAGTTAGGATTTGCAGGCATACTACTACTATTTTCTCTATTCTCCTCTTTGTACACATTTCTTTACTTATTTAATAAAGTGGAAATGTTTGGTTCTAAAAGCAGCAAGATGGGTTTCTGCCGCCTCCTGCAACACATCTTACAAGATCTATCCCGTATGGTATCTTCTCAATAAGAAGAAATATTGGGTTTAAAGATAATTCAGAGTTTATTTTAATAAAATATGAATAATCCCAATGTGTCCATTTTAGTAACAACTAGGTGTTACCAGTTAGGAGTGTGTCCATACGTAGTATGACACTGTCCAATCACTGCTGATGGAGTCAGACTTTCTAGGGGGGACACATTTGACAAGAGGAATGGCAGTATCCTCCAATTTCAAGGAGGAATAAAAGAGGAATCACCCAATGGGGAGTTCTAAGAAAAGTTGCTTCAGAATTGTTATTTCACAAAGAATACACATGTTTACAGAAGTAGACGACATGTCAGACGCAGTGACAGGCCCTCTTTAAAGAGGACCTTTCATGGGTCCAGACTTTATAACCTAAGTATTAGGGTATGTAGGGCATACAGAGGGGACCTAATAGCGCTTGCTATTTTTTCTGGGCGCTGCTCTGTTCGCCCGCTGTGACCCCTGTTAAATTCTCCCGCCCTGTATGCTAATTTTCACATCAGTACAGGGAGGAGGAGTCTCCTTCTTCCTGGCTGTAACACGGTCCAATCACAGCAGAGAGCGTCACAGGAAGAAGGTAAGTTTTTTTTCCTCCCAGGCTGTGACGCTCTCCGCTGCGATTGGACCGCTCACAGCCAGGAAGAAGGAGACACCCATTGAGAAACAGGGCAGTCTCCTCCTCCCTGTACCGATGTGAAAATTAGCATACAGGGCGGTAGAATTTAACGGGGGCCACAGCGGGCGAACAAATAGTAAGCGCTATTAGATCCCTTCTGTATGCCCTACATACCCTGATACTTAGTCTGGACCTATGAAAGGTCCTCTTTAAAGAGGACCTTTCACCGATTATGACACTGTGAACTAAGAATACAGACATGGAGAGCAGCGCCCGGGGATCTCACTGCAATTACTATTATCACTGGGCACCGCTCCGTTCTCCTGCTATGCCCTCCGGTATCTCCACTCACTAAGTTATAGTAGGCGGAGTCTGCCCTTGTTCTTCTGTAGCGCTGGCCAATCGCATTGCAGAGCTCACAGCCTTGGAGAAAATAACCTCCCAGACTGTGACCTCTGCGCTGCGATTGGCCAGCGCTAGAGCAGAACAAGGGCAGACTCCGCCTACCATAACTTAGTGACTGAAGTCTCTGCCTACTATAACTTAGTGGCCAGAGATACCGGAGGGCATAGCGGGAGAATGGAGCGGTGCCGCTCTACATGTCTGTATTCTTAGTTCACAGTGTCATAATCGGTAAAAGGTCCTCTTTAAGTACTGCTTCCTTGTCTGAAATCTAGAGCATTAATGTAAGTTCGCATAGTTAATAATAAACAGCACCACACACGGTTCCTTTGCAATCACTAACACTGGAACACCACAGAAAAGTATATATTTATCCTCCAAATTTCTAAAGGAAACTCCAGTCAAAAATGAATTCAGCCACAGACTGTATTTGTGTATTATAAAAGCTGTGGCCTCCCCGCATAGCTTCTAGATTGCTAGAAAATGTATCATCTGTAGGTTAAATAATATACCTTTCCCTACAGAAGTTTCAGTTGTCAGGGGTGCACTGTACGATGCAAAAAAAAAAATTATGTTAATGCCCACCAACTAATGTCATTTTGAGGGTCAATATATCACACTTATTAATTTCATAATAATTATTATTATTTATTATTAAAGCTCCATTCATTCCATAGCGCTGTACATATGAAAAGGGATATAGGGTACATACATAATACAGACAATTGCACTAATCATAAACAAGACGAGTTACAGACTGGTACAGAAGGAGAGAGGGCCCTGCCCATGAGGGCTTACAATCTACATGGTATGGGAGAAGGACACAGTAGGTGCGGGTTAAGTTGGTCATGGCGGTATAGAGGCAGCAGGGTCACTGGTTGTAGGCTTGTCTGAAGAGGTGGGTTTTCAGGTTTCTTTTGAAGGATCTCACTGTAGGTGAGAGTCTGATATGTTGGGGTAGCGAGTTCCAGAGTATGGGGGATGCATGGGAGAAATCTTGGAGTCGATTGTGGGAAGAGGCAATAAGAGGAGAGGAGAGAAGGAGATCTTGTGAGGATCGGAGAGTGCGTGTGGGGGTGTATCGGGAAAGTAGCTCAGAGGTGTAGGGAGAGGACAGGTTATGGACGGCCTTGTATGTGTTTGTTAGTACTTTGAAGTGAATTTGTTGGGCAATGGGGAGCCAGTGAAGGGATTGGCTGAGGGAAGAGGCAAAGGAGTAATGGGGTCAGAGGTGGATTAGTCGGGCAGCAGAGTTGAGGATAGATTGGAGGGGTGCCAGACTGCTAGATGGAAGGCCACAGTGGAGAGTGTTGCAGTAGTCTAATATAACTTTATAGTAGACAAGAACATAGTTATCTGGATAGGAAGCTCTAAATCTAAACATAAAGTAAAAAAAATAAAACTATGGCTGCCTGCAGTCACCATTAGGCCACTTTCACACTTGCCTTGTTGTTTTCCGGTATTGAGATCCAACAGAAGATCTCAATACCAGAAAAAAATAAGGTTTCCATTTAGTCTTCATGCATTCTCAATGGAAATAGATCCGTTCAGGATGCTTTAGGATGTCTTCCGTTCCGTCAGTATTCAGTTTTGTGACCGGACACAAAACCGCTGCAAGCTGCAGTTTTGTGTCCAGTCAAAAAAAATGGATGTGTCACCCATTGACTTTCAATGTACTTAGTGATAGGTCCGTTTCTTTCCATTTTGATTTCAGACAACCGCATCCTAAAGGAACGGATGCATTATCATGTGAAAATAAAAACTGATCCATTTAATTTCGGTATTGAGGTCCTCTGTCGGATCTCAATACCGGAATTAACAAGGCAAAGTAGCCTTAGAGAGAGATTGACTCATGTGCAGTACCTCAGACTTGGGGTTATCTGCAGTTTTGTTATGTAGTTTATTATATTTTATGTTTTGCTGTGCATTCTAGCATATGAGTATGGTTGACAGGAGGAGTTAAACACATTCCAGAGCTCCTACTCTAAGGGACCATATTCAGTTCTCTTGTGAAACCCTTATTCCAGGGAAATTTCCAGTATTAAGAACAGGGCTTCCAAAAAGCTTCACTGTGCCTAGAAAGCGAATTAACAGTTTTACAGACCATGTTTCAGGTGAGGGACTATGGCTCAGACATCCACTACTGCTGGATATACCACAATTTATAGACTTTAGAGACTTTTATACTTTTACTTCTGGCCTGATTCTTCAAACCACCTTTCCACTGCACCGATCGTCAGGTAGCAATGACCTAAGGTAGTACACCATGACACATCTCACCAATGTCACTGGCCACTACCCTTCCCCATCCTCTGCAGTGGCTGCTCAGGGGCTCATTAATGAGATTAGCATCATGAACAGGATTGTGCCCCCCGTGCCTTACTATCGTTGGCCTAATTGCTTTGTGGACCCATCCTCTGCACCGGCTCATCAGGGGCTTGCTGCACATACTGTTTTATTATTCAGTTTAATAGCATATTCTCTCTCTAGTGGCAGCTGCAGGCAGCCTGAATTCATTTAAAGGGGTTCTCCAGGAACAATTTAAAATGGCAACCAGCAACCTGTCCTAGAATGTGAGCAGGACTGGTTGCCTCCACTTGCCGGGCATGCCTAGGGGGTGAAGGAATGAGGCCTTACTACACACTGCACTACAATAGATGATAATGATGCGATCTTGACTATATGCCATCAAGCAAGCCTGACAGGAAAACTCACCAATATGTAGTAGTACAGAGATCAGCAACCTGTCACGCTTCGGTGTGGGAGGGAAACCTACACCAAACAGAGGAGGGAAAGGGGTGAGGGGAAAAAAGGCCTGGAAACTAGGGAAAGGAGCAGGTCACCTCCTAGAGAAACCCTAATCAAAGTCTTGACTGACTGCAAGTATGAACTGACCCCGAAGGTAGGTGAGTTCATACACCGGACCCTAAAGTCCTAACTCACCCTGTAGGACCCTGGTACTAATGTCAGGACAAGAGACAACCTGTTCCTCCAAATGGTAGAGCGAACAGGAGTCTCCCTCAGGCCCAAACACAAATGACAGGGAAAAGAGCAACACTAGTAAACCAACACAATAAACAAAAGGGGAAGAAGACACTTAACTTCAAATGGCTATGGAAGCACAGGAACTCCGCCGAGATCCTAACACTAGTACTTAACAACCAGACTGAAGCTATAAACCGCACAGCTTGGTGGGAGAAGCCACAATAAATAGGGAAGGTAAAATGACAAAGCAACACCTGAAGCAACGGATGTGGCAATTACCAGAAACAACACAGACACAAATAGATCCACAAGAAACCTCTCAGATCACACTACGTGTTGTCAGTCTCACTGATCTCCTGACACCTGTCACTGAAACGTCCGTGACACAATCTCCGACACTCCAGATGTTCTAAAACTACAACTCCTTTTACTTCCGTGGGAGTTCCAAGAACACCCGAGTAAGTTTGCACACTGGGAGTTGTAGTTTCACAGCAGCTGGAGTTGCTGATCCCTGTAGTAGTATACTCAAGTGTCAGAGCACAGTATGTAGGGAAGCTCTCACCCCCTTGGGCAGCTCTGCAAGTGGCGACAACTAGTCCTGCTCACATTCTAGGACAGGTTGCTGGTAGCCATTTAAAATCATTCACAGAGGGCCACTTTAACTGTGTGATTATGCATGGGATTTGAAGCTCTGTATCATAAAATGAGTAACTGAAAAAATAATGGTGAACCCAGAACTCATCTTTTAGAAAAGATTTAAAAAAAAATCTTTATTGTATCATGTTAAAAGCGCAAAAAATATCCCAGTTTCTAACCTCAGTCAAGGGTTCATAGTTATAGCATGACCCAAATGACAGAAACTTCCCATCTAAAGTACATGTACAATGAACGCACAGATGAAGGATAATTGGAACATATTAACCCATATTATGCTGAATATATGTTCAACAGGAAGAAAAATATCCTTATACATTAAATTCAGCACCTGTTCTGTTCAGATATAAATATATCCATCCTCACAGTATGTACATAGAAATATTGGTAATATAAATAATCCCAAAATAATTTTTAAAATTTAGGATGACTGGTGAAAATCCAAAAGTCTTCTCAGTGGGTCACTATACGTTTTTTGTATGTTTTTTTTTTAACCTTTTCAATAGGAATGACTCTTGCATTGCACTTATGCACATGAACACAGTGTTTAGCAGCACCTGATAAATCATGTGTTCTTGGATTGTTGAAGGGGTTTTCTGCAATTTGTTTTTACTGATGACCTGTCTACTGGACCAGTTCACTGCATTTGTAGTACAATGTACGGCGCTGTGCTTGATGAGCAGAGAAAAGGCCCTGTTCTGGTGCCCTCTCAAACAGCTGATCAGTGGGTGTCCAGAAACGAATGCTGTACTGCAGCTGTGCTGGGTATATCAGCTCAGCCCCATTCACCTCAATGGAGCTGAGCTGCGCCTAGGCCACGTGACCAATGAACGTGATGTCACGTGGCCTAGGAAAAGCTGGAGGAGGCTGGGGTTACTGCAAGTGCTGTTGCCTTCTCAAACAGCTGATCGGCAGGGATCCTGTGTGTCGGACCCCCACCTATTAGATACCGATGACCTATCCAAAGTATAGGTTATGAGTAAAGGACTCTCAGAAAACCCCTTTAATGTCATTATGTAATATCCTTGCAAGGTTCTTGTTGTGCAACCAACATATTGCAAATTGCATCCCTGGCAGTATACACAGTAACAGAAATTACATGGGAGGGATTCCAGTGTACAAAGGATTTAATCTGGTATGTCTTGATAGAATGTGAAGATTTATGGGGAGATTTATCACCTTCCTACACTATGAATGCGGCACTAAAAGGTCAAGAAATCGGACTTCCAGTTCCTGCACTGCCATGTGAGAAAGTAGCGACAGAAGCTCCTCTGCTAAACCGAGTCCACGAGCGGCACTTCATAGCATCATTACCTCATGGGCCGTTAACTACTTTGGAGTGGAGATAAAACCACAGAGTCACAGCACTCCGGCTCGTCCCCTTCTGTGCAGCCTACTAAAATGGCGACTGGCCCGGGTTCCATAAGGACAGCTCCCAGGATCTGGAACTTATTCATTTAGGTGGCAGCTCAGATACTGGCCTTCATGGATTATAAATGCCTAGCTATAGCTATAGAAGTCCACTATACAGTCCTCTCTGAACGCTCTACAGGCGGAGGTCAGTCCCACTAGCTCCAGAGTAGGAGAGCTGGAACAGGAGATCCAATCTCTCCAAACCACCTCCTAAGACTACAGTGTCACCTTACAGACACAACAGCAGGTCATAGAACAGCTCCGTAACATAGTCGAAGACCTGGAAAACAGATCCCACTGGAACAACTTACAGGTGGTAGGATTGCCAGAATCCATCAGCCCTTCGAACTGCTAGACTTATGTAAGGGACTGGGCTTCAACTTGTGATGTCGAGAACAACAGGTGCACAGAGTAGGGCCAACGCAAAACCCATGACTTACCAAAGGCGACCCCTGATCACCATCAGGGGCTATGAAATCAAGCTATATGAGGACTGTTTGGCTGTTTGGCAGTTGTAGATGTTGCGAGACGACACAAAGCTTTTAGCTCTATATGCACCGCAGTATTCCGCAAAAACAATTGCTTCCAGTTTCTCTAGTATTGCTAAAGGTTTACCATGATAATGACAGCGTGTCCATATTCAACTCTCTTGCAGCAGCGGAGGGAGCACTGTAAACTATAATTTCCACTGCAGCTTCAAGCTTAGCACCCTCTCCTGCAGGGTCTCCCTCTCACTCTCAGAGGAAGATGGTAGGGCACCAGCACCGGGGTCGATCGGTAAGGAGGTCTATGGGGTTCTCTTGCAGCACTAGGAGATTGAACTCTGGTTCGTTAGACAGGTTCTCTCAACACTGATCTGGACAGACTCCAGGAGGATCAATTAAAGAGAAAGTGGTACCTGCGAGGATATGCAGGTGTAGGACTCTCGGAATCCCAGATAGTCCGCCTTATTGTGCCATTGAGGAAATGGGGACATTTGCGCTGAGAAGTGGGTTGGTGGAGGGACCTCCATGGTGGAAAAAAGAGAAGTCCATAGCTTAGTGCCTGGAAGCTTATAGCACAATTTGTTTTCCACAACTGGCATAGCATAAGTGCTGCTTTTTCTTTTCTGTTTATAACTCAGATATATAGGGTATCTTATATAGGGTATCTGCTTGAGTTGTTGATCTCTTGACACTTTTTTCCCCCTATTCCTCCCTCTGGGTTTTTTTCCCCTCCCCCTTTTTGTTTTTGTTTTTTCTTCTCTTTCCTCTGAGGGACGCGAGCCACCCAGAGTTAGAATGATTATACTATTTTGCAATGTGAAGAGGCTAGGTCCTCCACAAAAGCGCACCGAACTATTAAGATATTTGAAATAGTTTCTGCCCTGATATGGTACTTTTGCAGGAAACACATTTACAAGACACAGATTTCTTAAGAATGCAAAAACTCTTGGTTGCCCACGTCTTTGGCTCTCCAGCTCAAGACCGGGAGGCTAAAGTGATGATATTATTCTACAAGAATTTTGCTCCCACTGTGCTTTACAAAGAACATGATGGAGATGGCAGGTGAATTAGACTGTTACTAGACCATGAAGGTAGCAGATACAGCATATATAATGTTTATGCGCCTAATAGGGAAAACAGATCCTTTTTTGTTCAGTTAGAGAATAAGCTACATCTGGATGCGGTTTCTCAAAAGATAGTAGGGGCCATTTTAATACAGTTGTATCTTTACAGGAAGTTTGCCTGAAGGCTGATAGAGTGACAGTCCTTCCTCGTTCCAGAGATACAGTCTTAGGACCTCTATTGTCCTCAACTGGTATTCAAGACATGTGGCGGCTACTACACCCAGATGATAGGGAATATGCGCATTACTCCCATGCGCACCAGGCGTATTGACGGTTTACTAGTGCTAGCTTAGGGGGCGAGTGCCCAAAGCGAAGATACATGATCTGGTGATTTTGGATCATTCATATACAGTTGCAAGAAAAAGTATGTGAACCCTTTGAAATTATATGGATTATATGGATAAAATGTGACACAATAGACAATCACAGCTTAAACTGCTTAAACTAATAACACACAGAGAATTAAATGTTACCATGTTTTTATTGAACACACCATGTAAACATTTATAGTGCAGGTAGAAAAAGTATGTGAACCCCTAGAATAATGACATCTCCAAGAGCCCCCCCCCCCCCCTTTTTTAAAAATAAAGGTTTTGTCGCTTTGCTGAGTTAGTGGGGCAGAATCACTCAGTGTAGCTGGGTGGATGTGGTTCCCATAATAAAGCATTGCGGCCATTGTTTATCCAACCCAGATTGTGGCGTCTTATTTATTGTTAGGTAGTTCTATGAGGAGGGTGCGAAGTGCCTCCATGTATGGGTCCCTCCTCTCTGAGGAGGATGTTATTCTCTTCACAATGGTTCCTGCGAAGCAGAATCTCTACTGAACTTAGCCTCTTCCTCAAAGGTACAAAGTATTTACTGTATGTTTATATATGTTGTAGTGTATATTTGAACGTGTGTGTAGCATATAAAAGGTATATGTGTGCATCTGTAGCATATGAGTTATGTTTGAGTACGTACAGACGTGGACAAAATTGTTGGTACCCTTTGGTCAATGAAAGAAAAAGTCACAATGGTCACAGAAATAACTTTAATCTGACAAAAGTAATAATAAATTAAAATTCTATAAATGTTAACCAATGAAAGTCAGACATTGTTTTTCAACCATGCTTCAACAGAATTATGTAAAAAAATAAACTCATGAAACAGGCATGGACAAAAATGATGGTACCCCTAACTTAATATTTTGTTGCGCAACCTTTTGAGGCAATCACTGCAATCAAACGCTTCCTGTAACTGTCAATGAGACATCTGCACCTCTCAGCAGGTATTTTGGCCCACTCCTCATGAGCAAACTGCTCCAGTTGTGTCCGGTTTGAAGGGTGCCTTTTCCAGACTGCATGTTTCAGCTCCTTCCAAAGATGCTCAATAGGATTGAGGTCAGGGCTCATAGAAGGCCACTTTAGAATAGTCCAATTTTTTCCTCTTAGCCATTCTTGGGTGTTTTTAGCGGTGTGTTTTGGGTCATTGTCCTGTTGCAAGACCCATGACCTGCGACTGAGACCAAGCTTTCTGACACTGGCTAGTACATTTCTCTCTAGAATTCCTTGATAGTCTTGAGATTTCATTGTACCCTGCACAGATTCAAGACACCCTGTGCCAGACGCAGCAAAGCAGCCCCAGAACATAACAGAGCCTCCTCCATGTTTCACAGTAGGGACAGTGTTCTTTTCTTGATATGCTTCATTTTTTCGTCTGTGAACATACAGCTGATGTGCCTTGGCAAAAACTTCGATTTTTGTCTCATCTGTCCACAGGACATTCTCCCAGAAGCTTTGTGGCTTGTCAACATGTAGTTTGGCATATTCCAGTCTTGCTTTTTTATGATTCGTTTTCAACAATGGTGTCCTCCTTGGTCGTCTCCCATGTAGTCCACTTTGGCTCAAACAACGACGGATGGTGCGATCTGACACTGATGTTCCTTGAGCATGAAGTTCACCTTGAATCTCTTTAGAAGTCTTTCTAGGCTCTTTTGTTACCATTCGGATTATCCGTCTCTTAGATTTGTCATCAATTTTCCTCCTGCGGCCACGTCCAGGGAGGTTGGCTACAGTCCCATGGATCTTAAACTTATGAATAATATGTGCAACTGTACTCACAGGAACATCTAGTTGCTTGGAGATGGTCTTATAGCCTTTACCTTTAACATGCTTGTCTATAATTTTCTTTCTGATCTCTTGAGACAGCTCTTTCCTTTGCTTCCTCTGGTCCATGTCGAGTGTGGTACACACCATATCACCAAACAACACAGTGATTACCTGGAGCCATATATATAGGCCCAATGGCTGATTACAAGGTTGTAGACACCTGTGATGCTAATTAGTGGACACACCTTGAATTAACATGTCCCTTTGGTCACATTATGTTCTGTGTTTTCTAGGGGTACCATCATTTTTGTCCATGCCTGTTTCATGAGTTTATTTTTTTACATAATTCTGTTGAAGCATGGTTGAAAAACAATGTCTGACTTTCATTGGTTAACATTTATAGAATTTTAATTTATTATTACTTTTGTCAGATTAAAGTTATTTCTGTGACCATTGTGACTTTTTCTTTCATTGACCAAAGGGTACCAACAATTTTGTCCACGTCTGTATAATATGTATGGTGTGTGTACAGAGAATTCGGAAAGTCTACAGACACTTTCACCTTTTTAACTCTTTGTTATGTTGCGGCCTTGTGCTAAAATAAAAATTCTAGTTTTCTACCATCAATCTGCACTCAGTACACCATAAACCATAATGAGAAAGTGAAAACAAAGTTTTAGAAATTGTCTCTGATTTATTAAAAAAGAAAAACCAAAATGACATGTATTCAGACCCTTTGCTATGACTCTTTAAATTTAGCTCTAGGGGTCTCCCATTTATCTTAATCATGTTTGTGATGCTCCCACACCTTGATTAGAGTCCACCTGTGGTAAATTCAGTTGATTGTACATGAATTTGAAAGACACAGCCCTGTCTATTTAAGGTCTCACAGCTGACAATGCATATTGGAGGAAACCAAGCCATGAGGAGGAAAGAACTGCCTGTAGAGCTCAGAGATAAGATTTGTGTGGAGGCACATATTTGGAGAAGGGCTCAGAGATTTGGACCAACAAGGACCCTTTCTAGATCTGGCTGTCTCACCAAACTAAGTAATGGGGAGAGACGTGCCTTCGTAAGATAGGTGACCAAGAACTCCTGGAACTAGCTGAATTTCTAATCCTGCGTGCAGATGAAACCTCCAGAAGGTCAATAATCACTGCAGCATTCCACCAATCTGGGTTTTATGGCAGGGTGGCTAGAAAGAAGCCTTTCCTCAGTAAAAGAGACATAAAAGCCTGCCTGGAGTTTGCAAAACAAAAAGCACCTGAAGGACTCGCACCTGAAGGACTGTGCGAAACAGGTCTGATGAACCCAACATTGACGTTTTTGGCCTCAATTCTAGGCGTCTTGTTTGGATGAAACCAGGCACTGCTCATCACTTTCCCAATACTATGCCTGCATTGAAGCATGTGCAGTGACCCAGTGGATCACTGTTAAAGGAAAAAAAAAATCAAGAGTTAAATGTGATTTAATGTTAAAAGTACTTATATATTTATGCATTCTGTGTCCCAAAGGGTTGTCTATGATCAACAAACATTTAACACTGGCAGTGTTAGCCTAGTTCCCAGGTTGATGGGCTGGTCCCACCTCCTGGCTAGTAAAGAGTCTTAGCTGAGCTACATGCGTGAGCTCCTGCAAAGTAAGCCCAAAAGAGAAACCTTGAGTCTACCCCTGAGGAAGAGACAGCAGATCGAGGCCATGTCTGAGAAGACAGTAAGGTACTGCACATTTACGGCAATGGGACTTCACTGCTTGTGGAAAGAATATATTGCTTCAATGCCCATCACACTTTTGAGGCCAACTGGCAACTACTACTCCCATCATCTATTAATTAAATAGAGATTTTATTTATTGCACCCAAACAGGACTAGTCATTAACTCCACCATCCATCCACCCCTACATCTGCCCTTCTACTTTGCACCCATCTACTTAACTTCAAGGGAACCACACCTAACACCAGACAGGACCCCCAAAAGGTCCAGTTTGTGCCTGATGGAAGAATGATTGCGCCCTCCATTCACTGCACAGCCCCAGGAAGCGTTGAAGTGAGGACTGGCACCGCAAACTACTCCAACTATTATTGCCACAACTAACACTCCCCTCCTTCCGGCTCTCCCCCTGCAGGGTCACTGCACATGGTGGTTGCAGTATCATGCTGTGGGGGTGTTTTTCAGTGACTGGGACAGGGAGACTGGCCAGGGTTCAAACCTGATGCAGAGTGCTCAGAATTGGCAAAAGATTCAATGACCATTCCAACAAGACAACACAGGACTTGCTTAGGGACAACTCTGTTAATGCCCTTGAGTGGCCAAGTCAGAGCCCTGACTTGAGCCTAATTGAACAGCTCTGGAGAGACCTGAAAATGGTTTTCCACCGATGGTCTCCATTCAACTTGACAAAGCTATCGTATATGTGTATATACTTCACGTTGCAACAACCATTTTTCAATCTGGCAGCTGAGTTCCTTCAAAATCATCCATTTAAAATGGGGGTCATTTACTATGCTGAAATACTCCTAAGGCTACTTTCACACTAGCGTTCGGGCGGATCCGTTCTGAACGGATCCGCTCATAATAATGCAGACGGAGGCTCCGTTCAGAACGGATCCGTCTGCATTATTTTTAGCATAGAACAGCTAAGTGTGAAAATAGCCTAGTACGGATCCGTCCAGACTTTCAATGTAAAGTCAATGGGGGACGGATCCGCTTGAAGATTGAGCCACATTGTGGCATCTTCAAACGGATCCGTCCCCATTGACTTACATTGTAAGTCTGGACGGATCCGCACGGATCCGCACGCCTCCGCACGGCCAGGCGGACACCCGAACGCTGCAAGCAGCGTTCAGCTGTCCGCCTGTCCGTGCGGAGACGAGCGGAGCGGAGGCTGAACGCCGCCAGACTGATGCAGTCTGAGCGGATCCGCCTCCATTCAGACTGCATCAGGGCTGGACGGCTGCGTTCGGGTCCGCTCGTGAGCTCCTTCAAACGGAGCTCACGAGCGGACCAGCGAACGCTAGTGTGAAAGCAGCCTAAATTAGGGCTATTTCAGGCGCAGATGGTGGCGCAACTAACCATTCACTATCTGCGACTTCGTCCCTCTCATGCCAGGTCTAAAATTGTGGTTGTGGCGGGGAAGGGGATGGACGGGGAGGCCCATCTCATTCACCATTTTCTATGCCTGTTTTAGGTGTAAAAAAATGGTCAAAATGTAATACAGCAGAAGCTGTCTTACAGTTAGAACTGGCGCTGGATGTGCTGGCGCCTCTTCATAGCTCCGGCGGATCCACCGCTAGCTATGGAGTTTTATTAAGACCTGCATCTAAAACGCCGGTCTTAGTAAATGTGCCCCCTTATGCCTTGCTTTAAAAAAAAAGTCAGGCTACTGTACAGTCACCATATGTCTTTTTTGTCCTTGATCCTGTTTTTCAAATGCAACATTATCTTGTTCAAACAGTTTTTTTTCTCACCAAATGCTTAAGATGTTTGCCCAAAATGGCTTAATGAGTGTTGCAGTTTCAGTATCTTCTTGTAGATTTTGCACTGTTTTTCATATATATGGATTTTTGTAGAAAATATGTTGTTTTGTTGTGTGTTTATTGTGACTAAAGCAGGATGTTTAAAAGGCTGGGGAAAGCTTCAGTAAAGCTACTTTCATGCCAGTGGCAGCCTTCTCCAGCAGACTGTTCCAGTGGGTGAACAGCCTACCGGATCCGTGCTGCCGCTAGTGCACGCGTGCCGCCAGTGGTCCGCTCTGGCCCCATTGACTATAATGGGGGCGGGCCGGAGTTCCGGCGGCAACGCAGCAAACATGCCGAGAGGCGGCTGGAATAAAACGACGACATCTGTGAAACTAACCTAACACACCTTTTTTTTCACTTAGTGCAACTATAATTTTATTTACTGATATTATTATTTCAGGAAAGACTATTATAAGTTTATAATATTCATAAACATATATACCTGTATACTGATTGATGGTATCATTATGATCAAACAGAGAACAAGCTGCACTTGTTGTTCTTTAGAGAAAACAGTAAAGGCAGTTTTACAATTATTACATATTGGTACTGTACTTGTCTGCTTTTCCGAACATCTATTATAATCTCTTTTGAACTCATCAATGAAACTAGTTTAGAACTGCGGATTCATTAGCGCACAGATATGGCATCAAACATTGGTGAATCAGGTATAACTGTATGAAGTAAACATTAAAACTCATACAATTGCAATCTCCAACTGAATGAGCAGGAACATTTAACTTGTATTCATCTGCTTATTAACTTTTTGAATTTCGCTATGACTAATTCACATCAAATTGTTATTATTCTTCACCTCCCATACATATCCGGTTTTGATTCAAGAAGAAATAGTCAGATTAACAGGATAATTCCAGCAGCACAGAGTTTCTTGAGGCAATGAAGTGGTAATCTTTTGAGGAGTTGTGAACAAGTCTATTCATTAAAAAAATTCTATCAATGAAAGGCTAGTTCTATGTTTCCTCACATATCTTTTCACACCATGTAGTTTTTAGGTCTAGCATTCTGTGCTAATGTATTTAATATGTCTTTATAGCAATTGGATCTTCTTTTTTCATTGTTATAGAGCTCCAAATATCATTTATAAAGTTAAATTATAAAAATTATGGAGCTTGGGAGCTTATATGTATTTTTATATTGTTGGGGTAACTGTATAAGTCCTATACAATAAGCTCGATAGTTCCCTCTATTGGTGGCTGCAGATAGAAAGAGTTTTATCATTTAAAGGGAGTCTGTCAGCACTTTTGACAGTGATAAACTGTGAGCGCATGTGGGGAGAGCAGGACAAACATGCCTTTTGTGGAGCTTTTATAATCAGGAGTCGTGTGAGTATGATCTTGTATTCTGCCCAATTCTGTTCTTGCAAGTGTCCAGGTGGTGGCGCTTCAATATTAAGTGTTCGCCGCATTCAGCTGCTTCACAGCCCCTACCCTCTGTTCTGAGTGACAGCTGTGGCATCCAACCAGGAGAGCACTACAACTGTCACCCAGAGTAGAGGGGAGGGAATATGAAGCGGCTCATTGCAGAGAGCACATAGTGAATGTTACAAATTGGTTGTGGATCCGCTGTGTGACTGTAACGGTCAGCAGAGGAAGAGACCGTAGAGCAGGACTCAAGTACAGTGCAGCAGACAAGGAGGCTGAAGTAGAAACCGGCTTTATTAAAGGAGAACTCTAACTGCCGGAGAAGCAGATTTACAATATGAACAGCTTGAGAATTCACAACAAAGATAATGGAAATTTGCATAAAGAAAACAAATGAATCACAAACACAAGTACAGACAATAGCAGGCTACTCTCTTCTAGGTAGTCCTATCTGTCCCCGCTACCCGGGGTGCACCTCTACGGTGCACTAAACTAAATCCTATTCCACTATGTCCTAGCTCCGGTTAGCATCAGTGCACTCACAGTTCGGTGTCCGGCACATGCAGGCAGATACAGTCTGGGTCCCGATCTGGTTGCTTGCTTGCTTCAGCGTGGCTCAGCTCTGGCCTCTCTTTGTAGTCTCTGTAACTCTGGTTAGAGATAATCAGCAGCTCTGGACGTGTAATCAGGCAGGGCCTGGAATTCACTCACAGTTCCTCTGGTAAGTGCCTCACACTACAGCAGTCTCTCTTCTGCACCAGGAAACATCAGCTCAGTCAGGGAGCAAACACACTCTAATGTCCCAGATACTGTGTCACAGCAGGCAGGGAGAAATCACTCTAATCTTCCCTGTGGATCTCCCTCTCAGTGCACAGCGTCCTTCTTCCTGTGTACTCAGACACCTGCACCCCAGGCTCTCTGCTCAGCCCGGGAAAAACACTTAACTCCTTGTCCTCTGGAAACAACTCCTCACACTGTCCTACTCAGCCACAGTGGCCTCTGGTGGCTGGAGGGAAACATGACAGTCTGCTATATATATATGTGTTGGAAATGTTGCTGGATGATCAGGGCTGCCTCTTACATGCCTCCCCACTTAAAGGTGGCCGTCCTCGGCCTTGCTATATAGTCCATAGAAATAATGGTTAATGTAACTTTTTATACAGCAGTACAACATTGTCCACAATACATACAGGTGGACCAAATGAACTCATCAGCAGCGTACCTGTTTGGTGGAACCCCTGCAGTAAGCCTACTGGATCTCCGGAGGTCCTGGCTATCTGTTACGACCTGACTCTCTCCACTAGGAACTGCCAGTCTGGATTCATCCACCACAATAGGAGGTTCGGGTGTGTCCGAGGGCCCCTCTCCATTACGGGCCGGCAATGGTTCTGTGACAGTGCCTTCATCACCTGTAACCTGGGAGGCTCCTTCAGTGTTGGGAGCAGTCCACCAGTCTTCACCATAATCTCCATCAGAGATAACAAGTTCTGAGTATGGGGCAGGAGGAGGTGTCCTCTGAACAGGTGCGGGATCTTTGGACCGGCATGGCCGTAACATATTCCTATGTAGAGTCCGTGAAGCAAATTCCTCATTCTCAACCTGCACTTCGTAGACCGGACCATTAGGGTACACTCTCTTGATCACTTTATACGGCTGTACTTCCCAACGCTCACTCAACTTGCCTCTGGGACGTTTCTCTCGTACCAGTACCCGATCCCCAGGCTGCAATGGAACCTCCTGAACTGGAGGACGGTCTGTATGAGCTCTCTCCTGTAACCGCTGACCTGCCAACCGGCGAATGGTCTGGAGACGCCGACGGTGTTCTTTCACCCATGAGGTGGTTGATCGCTCTATTAGGTCTTCTGGCTGTTCTAGGTTTAATTCCACGATCTCTCGACCAGCCCTACCGAACAGTAACATGTATGGGGTGTAACCGGTGGTGGTGTGGACACGATTATTGTAAGCCCAGACTAATTCTGGCAGGTAGTCAGGCCAGTGTGCCCTCTTGTCTTCCTCTAGTGTCCTCAGCATTTGCAGCAATGTGCGGTTAAAGCGCTCACAGGCTCCGTTTCCTTGGGGATGATAAGGAGTTGTCCTGGATTTTTCAATGCCGTACAGTCGATGTAGCTCTTCCATCACTTTTCCTTGAAAGCACGCCCCTTGATCTGAATGGATCCGCTTTGGACACCCATAGACCCGAATGAAGTCTTGACAAATGGCTCGTGCCGCGGACTCGGCCGTCTGGTCCCGAGTTGGGGTGACTACTGCAAACTTGGAGAAGTGGTCGATCATGACCAGGCAATACTGTGGACCTCTTGACGATTGTCCCACAAGAAGATAGTCTATCATCAACACTTCCAGCGGTTCTGTGGTCTGGATGGACTGTAGGGGTGCTCTCTGTTCTGTACTCTTCGTGAGTTCACACACTCGACACTGTCGGCAAACTTCTTCAACTGTGGCCTCCAGTCGCGGACAATACACATAACGCTGCAGCCACTGGTATGTCTTGACTGGCCCGAAGTGAGCTCCAAACTCATGAGCCTCTTTGGCTATCTCCCGTGCCATTCTTCTGGGTATCACTACCTGCCACCTCGCCTCTAGGTCGGCAGGCTGTTGCCACTTGCGGAACAAAACAGCTCCATGCACTTCCAGTCTGTCCCATTGATGTAGAACGGACTTCATCTCGGCATCCAGATCAGTCCTTTCTTCTTTGTTGGGTTTCCTGCACTGGGTTACCCAGCTTTTCATTTGCTGCAGTCCAATGTCTTCATCTTGCAATCTGCCCCATTCTTCATTAGTTCTCCCCAATGCTTTGGGTAGCTTACGGGCCTCCCCACTTGTCTGGGCCGCGACTGTTGGGGGAGCGAACTTGCGGAAGTCAGGAGTTTCATCTTCTTCCTTTTGTTCATCCATATCCCCTACTGGAGTTTCAAAAGTAACCCTCGAGAGACCATCAGCATTAGTGTTCTCTGTAGCGGAGCGGTAGCGAATTGAGAAGTCATACTTTGCGAGGCGAGCCGCCCAGCGTTGCTCCAGGGCTCCCAACTTGGCAGTACCCAGATGGGCCAGGGGATTGTTATCCGTCCGTACGAAGATCTTAGCTCCTGTCAGATATCCTGCAAATTTCTCCGTCATAGCCCACACCAGGGCAAGGAGTTCCAGCCGGAAGGAACTGTAGTTATGGGGGTTTCGCTCCGTATCTCGCAAGGATCTACTGGCATAAGCGATCACTCTCTCATGTCCATCTTGTACCTGCGACAGGACTGCCCCAAGTCCGTAGAGGCTGCCATCAGTAGCTAAGATGAATGGTTTATCAAAATCGGCATAAGCCAAGATGGGGGCCGATGTCAGGGCTTCTTTCAGGGCCTGGAAGGCCTCTTCCTGTTTCTGTCCCCAGGGAATACTTTGGCCCTTGGGTTGCCCAGCCGTTCCTCTCAACAACTCATTCAGAGGGCCCGCTATTTTTGCGTAGTCTTTGATGAACCGCCGGTAGTACCCAGTCAGTCCCAGGAAGGCCTTCAACTCACGCAGTGTTCTCGGCACTATCCATTGTCGTATTGCAGCCACTTTGTCTTGGGACGGTAGCACTCCGTCTTGGGACACCCTATGGCCCAGGTACTCGATCTCCCTCTTGAAGAGATGACACTTCTTTGGCTTTACCTTCAGGCCATGGGATCGCAGTCGCTCGAGTACCTGCCCTAGCCGATTCAAGTGTTCTTGAAAAGTAGCAGAGTATACGATGATATCGTCTAGGTATATCAGAGTGGCTTCAAAATTCAGGTCTCCCAGGCATCTCTCCATCAGCCGCTGGAAGGTTCCAGGGGCATTAGTCAGTCCGAATGGCATCCTGTTGAATTCAAATAACCCCATGGGGAGTATGAATGCTGTCTTTGCCTTGTCCTGCTCAGCCACTGGTACTTGCCAGTACCCACTTGCTAGATCCAGGGTGGAGAAGTATTTGGCTCGTCCTAGAGCCGTCAGAGACTCCTCGATGCGTGGCAGAGGATATGAGTCTCGCGCAGTGCAAGCATTCAACCGCCGGTAATCCACACAAAATCGAATAGTGCCGTCCTTCTTCTTGACAAGCACCACTGGGGCTGCCCAAGGGCTCTGGCTTCCCCGCACCACTCCGGAATCTATCATCTGTTTCAATAGCGTCTTCACTTCCTGGTACAACTTGGGCGGAATCTGTCGATATCTCTCCCGAATTGGTGGAGTGTCCCCCGTCGGTATATCATGTGTGATAGCATTCGTGCAGCCAAAGTCATCGGCGTGGCGGGCAAACGCAGCCTGATTCTCCCACAGCATGGTTTCAACTGCTCGCTGTTGGTCTAAACTGAGAGCCTTAACATCTATCTCCATTTGATCCAAGATGGTTCCCCCATTCCATTCTGGGGTCGGCGCCTCTTCTGCACTGGCAGTAACTGCCAGGGTCCAACCAGCATCCCCTACCGGAGCTAGAGTCACTTCTCTCTGACTCAGGATTTCTCCCTGATGTAGGTACACACGAGCCAGTTCCACCCCTGGCGTCAAGGGAACTTCTAGATATCCCACATTCACAGCTCTTATGGGTACTCGTCCATTCTGGACCACTCCCAGTGTCCGGGCCACCAGGACGTCCTGACCCAGCTCTCCTAGGCCTGTTGGTTCAACGAACACCTCCATGCCTTCAAGATTACGGAAAGTTCCCACGGGTAACGTCAGCACGGTCTCCCGACCAGGGGGAAGGGTGAAGGTAGCCTTTCCTGGCGCTCGGATCGTTCCCACCGCCTGGTGTGCTGGTACACTTTTCTGTGTTCCACAAAAACGGATTAGCCGTTGAAATGCTTTCTGGGTAGGTTTGTGCGGGGTGGCTTGTTTCCAGTAACCCGGCCCCCGTTTGGTGAACATGATCTGATCCAATTCTCGCAGGATATTCATGCCCATTATCACCGGCACATCTTCTTTGAATGTTTCGGGGACCAACAAGATACCTTTCCGCCCCACTTCCTGTCCACATAGCCGTACATTCATCCACACGACCCCTGTGACAGGAATCTGTTGTTGGTTAGCCGCTGTAACCCGGACCAGTGTCTCTCGTTCTGGCTTGGCCAGCGCTTGAAAGTAACGGTAGAAGAATGACTCGGGCATAGTTGTCACTTGAGACCCAGTATCCACTAAGCAGTCGACAGGAACACCTTCGAACTCAGCTCGTATAGTGGGGCACCCTGCGACCAGGTGTTCGGAGCTTTGCTGGGTAACTTGGCTCTCCACCTCCCCTGCAGTACGCCCCACTACTGCAGGGGTCGGTAGTTTAACGGCGGCTCTTGGCGTCCAGCTGGATTATTCCGACACTCTCTGGCGAAATGTCCTAGATCTCCACACCGCCAACACTGTGCCCCTTGACGGCCCACTTTTTGCCTGCGAGTGGGAGGTGCCCTCAGAGCTTGGCTGGATGGCCCCACTGAAGGGTAATGAGGGGCTTGATGGTATGGTAAACTAGCATAAGGGCATTCGGGTGTAGGAACCCACGGAGTCGCCTGATAGGTTTGTTGTCGGGCTGGATAGGCGGCCTCAGTAGTATGGCGCGACTCTATCCGTTTCTCCAGGTGTGTCAACTTTTTGTGCATGGCACTCAGGGAGCTCTGCAAGTCTTGTACCACTCTGACCAGGGCTTCCTCATTTCTTGTAACCCCGGGGGGTGTAACGGTCTGGGTCCGTATTACTCCAGAAGCATAGCCGTCTTCTTTGTTTCGCGTCACGGCCTCTGCCAAAATTTGTCGAAAGGTTAGGGTAGGGTCTACTCTGACTCGTTCCCGCAGAGCCTGTTTCAGGGGATTGCTGTAGAGCCCCAGAATAAATTGTTCCCGCAGTATCCGGTCTATGGGTCCCATGCCAGTAACCCCATCTGCCTCTTTTTTTTGTACCTCGGCCAACACTTCCTGTAGGGCTGTAGCGTACTGAGAGACACCTTCGTCTTCCCGTTGAATCCGGTAAAAAAACTTCGCCCGGAGGTGCCCTGCACTGGCTGTTTCCCCATATATTTCTTCCAGGAATCTCACCATCTCTTGCAATGTATTGCGCGTGGCTTCTGGTTGTAGGAGAACATTTCTTCGGGCCTCACCCTCGAGAGCGGCCAAAGCAATTTCTACTTGTAGTTCTGGGCTGACATTGTAAATCCTAACAGCACTCTGTAACCTTGTCACCCAGTCTGACAATGTCATGTTCTGGCCATCAAATTTTGGTAGCAAGTTGAACAACGTGCCAATAGGAAGGGCCCTTGCAAGGGTTCCACCATTGCCTGAGGTACTCACATTAACATCATGCACATTGCCTTCAGCCGCCTCCATCTCTGTGACTGTACCCTGCTCGCAGCGCCACTTGTAACGGTCAGCAGAGGAAGAGACCGTAGAGCAGGACTCAAGTACAGTGCAGCAGACAAGGAGGCTGAAGTAGAAACCGGCTTTATTAAAGGAGAACTCTAACTGCCGGAGAAGCAGATTTACAATATGAACAGCTTGAGAATTCACAACAAAGATAATGGAAATTTGCATAAAGAAAACAAATGAATCACAAACACAAGTACAGACAATAGCAGGCTACTCTCTTCTAGGTAGTCCTATCTGTCCCCGCTACCCGGGGTGCACCTCTACGGTGCACTAAACTAAATCCTATTCCACTATGTCCTAGCTCCGGTTAGCATCAGTGCACTCACAGTTCGGTGTCCGGCACATGCAGGCAGATACAGTCTGGGTCCCGATCTGGTTGCTTGCTTGCTTCAGCGTGGCTCAGCTCTGGCCTCTCTTTGTAGTCTCTGTAACTCTGGTTAGAGATAATCAGCAGCTCTGGACGTGTAATCAGGCAGGGCCTGGAATTCACTCACAGTTCCTCTGGTAAGTGCCTCACACTACAGCAGTCTCTCTTCTGCACCAGGAAACATCAGCTCAGTCAGGGAGCAAACACACTCTAATGTCCCAGATACTGTGTCAGCAGGCAGGGAGCAATCACTCTAATCTTCCCTGTGGATCTCCCTCTCAGTGCACAGCGTCCTTCTTCCTGTGTACTCAGACACCTGCACCCCAGGCTCTCTGCTCAGCCCGGGAAAAACACTTAACTCCTTGTCCTCTGGAAACAACTCCTCACACTGTCCTACTCAGCCACAGTGGCCTCTGGTGGCTGGAGGGAAACATGACAGTCTGCTATATATATATGTGTTGGAAATGTTGCTGGATGATCAGGGCTGCCTCTTACATGACTTGAACAGATTTGGCTTGGGGCTACTCCTAAGGGCATTATCTAAGTGGCCCTCCTGATCTTTACCCTTTAATCCTGTACAGTGATCTGGACTCCATTGCAGGAGAACCACCAGGACACTACCTCTTGGAGTTGTCTCAGTTCAAGTGACTGCTGATCCGAGGGAGTCAAACGACGGTGTAGATCACCGAGCATACAGACAGAACAATAGTAAGGGACAGGCCAAAGTCAGGGCAGAATGATATGATAAACAGCCTGAGGTCAGCGCAAGCAGATAAGTGTCAGAACAGATATAGAAGAGGTCAGGCAGCGAAGGGTCAAATCCAAGAAACAGGCAGAAGTTGGTACATGGTCAGATGAATCAGCACACATTTGCAGGAACCTAGCTTATTAGAACCTATTGCTCAGGCACCTTTCCACAAGTAACAGTACCTTCGGTACAGCCAGGTGGCCAGGCATTGGGCAAAATTTGGGTGCTTATGCACTGGCCCTCTAAGAACTGTAGGGCCCGCAAATGCCCTAAAGGCGCAGTAGAAGCACACTGGAGAAGAGGAATACCAGCAGTTCTACTGCGGTGGCTGGCCCCTCCGGTTAGAAGATGGGGAACACTGGTCGGTCTAAGCTACCAGGGCAGAAGACCAATGGAGCAGAACGCAGAGTGGCGGCATTGCCCACCAGGGGAGAGGAGTGGTGGTGGGCACCACCACGATAACAGTACACCCCCTATTTTTTACTTCATACTCCTTGCCAGGTAGAATGTGTTTGAGCAGAACTGGGGTGACAGAAATGATGCAGGCAGAATCGATGATACACTGAGTCTCCTCGATCTGGTCAGCAGAGTTGAATTAATGAGAGAAGGCATCTGTCTTGGTATTCTCCTTGTCCAGGCAGAAATGCAGAATAAAATCAAATGAGGTGAAGAACCAGCAATCACTGGGCTTGGTGGGGGTTGAGGTGCTGAGCAGACTATAGATAGGTTAAGCCTTATGGCACGCACCCACCAATAGAATAGCCACTCCTCCAGGGCCAGCTTGACAGCGAGCAGTTCTCTTTGCTCTAGAGAATTATTTCGGTCTGCAGAGAAAAAGGACTTTGAGAAAAAGCCACATGTAACCATCTTAGTGAAACTACTCTTTTGAGTAAGGAAAGCGGCATACGTTCACCTCCAGATAAAAATGCTTGGAGAAATCCAAGTGTTGAAGAATCGATGCATAACGGAAGGCTTGCTTTAGAGACTAAAATGCTGACTTGGCCTCTAGTATCCATTCCTTCGCATTCACGGCCTTCCAAGAGCAGATATAGAGGCAGCGAGAGAGGCAAAATGAGGATTGAATTGCAAAGTGCAAGAATCATTATGGCTCTTAGACCTGCAGGAAGAGGCCAGTCCACAACTGCAGTCAGCTTCTCTGAGTACATCTGAATACTGTGGTTGGAGATACTATAACCCAGGAAAGGTAGAGAAGGTCTCTCGAAAACGCACACTTCTCAAACTTGGCATATAATCTGTTCTTCCCAAAGACACTGGAGAATGGTACAGACGTTTTTCCAGTGAAAAGTCTGATTTTGAGAAAAGACCAAGAGGTCATCTGGGTATACCACAACACAGATATTAAGCAGGTCACGGAAGATATTGTTAATGAACTCCTGAAAGGCAGCGGGAGCACTACTCAGGCCAAAGGGTACAATGAGATACTCCTAATGACCATCACGGGTATTAAAGGTTTGTCCAGGTTCAGAGCTGAACCTTTACATAAGCTCCCCTTCACTCATTTAGCCTGTATGAGTTGAGCATCTGAACATTTCTTGCTCCTATGCTCACCTTTGCCCAGCGCTACATCACATAGGGCAAGTGGCGTATTGTATGCATTCTAGAAGAGACATTCCATTAACAGATGGTTAGTGAGAAACAAATGAGCTTGCGTCTCAAAATGAATAGTGCATTGATTTAAAAAAAAAATTGTGACCCCTTCATTGCCTGGTGGCAGAGATAGGTGCAGAACGGACCCCATGGTGCCAGAAGCTGGCTGTAGTTGGGGTGCAGATACTACCACCTGTACCACAATCTAGACGTTATATGGTTGGATAGTTCTCCAATTGGATAGCGTGGGTGTTAGGAGATGGTTCCCAAACCAGATATATACAGTATAGAAAGACTCCTGTACTCCACTTGAGTTTCAGTTTAAGCTTTTTATTTTGTGCGGTTCCAGTCAAAGAACGTTTTCGGCTGAATAGCCTTCTTCAGTATAACTGGAAAGGCATATAAAGTGTCACAATAAATGTACAATAATCACAATACACGTGTAAGGAATCTTACAATATTTGAACTCTCATAACAGTTAGAGAATATTCGTACAATATATATATATATATATATATATATATAGTGTCGCAAATAGGTGCGCAATAGACGTACAGCACATTACATATCGATTGCATTATATACAAAAGAGGAAGACGCGTCGATATGGCACAACAAGAGAGCGTCGTCTGTCATCTGGGGACCCTGCAGGATCATCTTCATCGGGGTGGTCTGTGGTGAGTAGGTGGTTTATGGTCATGGGCTACTTCTGTGGTGAATCACTTGGTGTTCCACAGGGTTTAGAGTGGGGCAATAGGCATCAGTTGGTGGGATTAAGGAATAAATAATGCAAAATCTGATATAGCGCATACTGACAAATCCCTATAGTACGTATAGAGTTAAAAAACAAGTTGCTGCATTAGACTAGTCTAGTTACGTGCAGAGTCCAGTTTAGTATAGGTTGCAAGCAGACATGTTAGTGCAGGATAATACAGGATAATACATAGTACAAGTTGAGAGGCAGTTTAGTACATGCAGTTGGTATTATAGCATTAAGCATTATCTGTTCTTACCCGGATTGTGGCCGCATGAAGTGTAAAGCTGAATAGGGGTGAATTCCCTCAGTGGGTGGCAGTAAATGCTGCTCCTTGTTGGGCTCTATGTCCCTGTTTGGCACGTGGTCCGGGAGGCTTAGGCCTGTATTCCGGATTGCCATAGTGTTTGATGTGTCTCCGTTCCCCTTATGAAGAGGCTCGGCTGCGCGGCGTTGTAGGGGGGCGGGTACTGGCTGGCGTACTTCCGGGTAAGTAAAGACTGCGCTCGGAGTTCTCCGTGGGGGATTGCGCATGCGTGCGCTGTGTCCGGGCGGGTATTGGAGCTGTCGGCTGCTTCTGTGATTGCGCATGCGCCGGGTGATGGAGCGGCCCACTTTTTCTATGATTGCGCATGCGCCGGGTCTCGCTGTTGCTGTCAGATAGCTGTCTGCGCTGGGGGAGCGCTGCGACTAAGAGCTGGGAGAGTTAGGGGTGTAATTTCTGCCATATTTACCTATAGATGACCACCAGAGGGGATGAGCTATACAAAGGATATCATCTATTCAATTCTTGTAGGAGAACTTGGATGAAGTTCAATATCTGCTCTAAAATCAGAATAGAGGTATCGTTAGTATTGTATAGTTAACAGCAAAGGTCAATTTGCAAAATGTGGTTTTGTTCACAGTGGTCCATAGGGTAATATATGCGGTTGATTTGCATTGAAACAGTCATGCATACAACAATGTAATAAATGTACATGTTACATGCTATAGTTAGGTGGAAGTCCGTTGGCACCGGTGTCACCGTCGTTTATAATTCAAAAACATTTGATTACAGACATTTACAATATATTAAATATATCGTCCGCCGGCGGTATTCATTTGGATTTTGGTAGATAACATATTATTCTGTGAACATGAAAGAAGGGGGAGGGAGGAAAAAGAAGGGGATTTGGATTGTTTACAGTACTGTAGGAGCTATATGAAGCTTCCTATTTCATAATCCCGGTTGAGTCCCTTGGGTTCCAGCGTTTGCAGACGGTGGATCCACATGGCTTCCCTGTTCATGAGGAGGCGTGATAGGTCTCCGCCCCTTCTGGGGACTACTACCTGTTCCACCACCTGGAATCGCAGTTGGGCAATAGTGTGGCGTTTAGCCGCGAAGTGTGCGGGAATGGGCACGTGATTGTTTTCACATCAGATGTTGGACTTATGCTGACATATTCTGTCCCTAATGGTCTGTGTTGTTTCACCCACATAAGTCAGGCCACAGGGGCATTTGATGACATAAATGACATTAGTGGAATCGCATGTAAAGAAACCCCGTACCGGAATTCCTTTCCCTGTCAGGGGGTGGAAGATCTTGTCACCCTTTTGGTGGCCACCCGACGGCTTAGGGAGGGTGGGCAGGGACTGGTGGGCCCCCCTCCCCCCTGTTCCCCCCCCCTTTAGAACGTTCTTCCTCTTATGCCTGGGCATGCAGGGGTTAATGTAGGGTTCCGGTTAGGAGAGTGGGCGGTCAGCCGGGAGGGCATATATGCCACTGTCCCGCCTTCCCTCTTCCTCTTTGAGCGGAAGCGCTTTGTCCCTCCCTCCCTCCCCTGTGAGTTGATGGTTTGGTTTATGGTTCGGATGGTGTGCTCAGCAGTGATTCTGGGGAACGGCTATTGAGGCGGAGTGCCTCTTTGGAATGTTTAAGTCACAGCTGGCGGCTAGTTATTGCAGCATAAAGGTGTTGGAGGAGAAATGGGCGAATCCGCCCGCTGGGAGACCAGCGGCTGGCGGAGAGCACGGTTCAAGGTTATAGTTGCCGTTTGAATAAAGCTGTGGCCGATTACCACCCAACAAAATAAAAGGTTAAAAGTTGAACGGTGTCAGTGTCGTTATTGAAGGGGTTAGTTGGGGTGGTATGCGGGGCTAGAGGAAGGTTTGGAGTTCCCCTTCCCATTCCTTATGGTGCCAACAGTCGTGACATGTGAACACTGCGAGCAATGCAGGCAGGGAAATGTGCCTTTGCGTTGTGTTTGTAGGAGCAGTTGTCTCGGCATCTTGATATTTGAGCCCACGTCTGCCCTTACAAGCATGTCTTTTAAATTCTTAGGGCGTCTATTACATGGTAGGAAGGGAAGTGAGAATGCCTCGATGTGTGGATACGCTTGGTGCAAGAGGTGCCAGTGTTTGCATAAGATGTGTTGTATCTTGTGTGCGAAGGGGTGGAACGTGTGTACGAAAGGTACCCTTTGGGCCTGTTTTACCCTGACCTTCTGGCTGGGTTGTAGGCATTCTTTTATCACAGTGCTAGGATAGCCCCTTCGCACACAAGATACAACACATCTTATGCAAACACTGGCACCTCTTGCACCAAGCGTATCCACACATCGAGGCATTCTCACTTCCCTTCCTACCATGTAATAGACGCCCTAAGAATTTAAAAGACATGCTTGTAAGGGCAGACGTGGGCTCAAATATCAAGATGCCGAGACAACTGCTCCTACAAACACAACGCAAAGGCACATTTCCATGCCTGCATTGCACGCAGTGTTCACATGTCACAAAGGGTGACAAGATCTTCCACCCCCTGACAGGGAAAGGAATTCCGGTACGGGGTTTCTTTACATGCGATTCCACTAATGTCATTTATGTCATCAAATGCCCCTGTGGCCTGACTTATGTGGGTGAAACAACACAGACCATTAGGGACAGAATATGTCAGCATAAGTCCAACATCCGATGTGAAAACAATCACGTGCCCATTCCCGCACACTTCGCGGCTAAACGCCACACTATTGCCCAACTGCGATTCCAGGTGGTGGAACAGGTAGTAGTCCCCAGAAGGGGCGGAGACCTATCACGCCTCCTCATGAACAGGGAAGCCATGTGGATCCACCGTCTGCAAACGCTGGAACCCAAGGGACTCAACCGGGATTATGAAATAGGAAGCTTCATATAGCTCCTACAGTACTGTAAACAATCCAAATCCCCTTCTTTTTCCTCCCTCCCCCTTCTTTCATGTTCACAGAATAATATGTTATCTACCAAAATCCAAATGAATACCGCCGGCGGACGATATATTTAATATATTGTAAATGTCTGTAATCAAATGTTTTTGAATTATAAACGACGGTGACACCGGTGCCAACGGACTTCCACCTAACTATAGCATGTAACATGTACATTTATTACATTGTTGTATACATGACTGTTTCAATGCAAATCAACCGCATATATTACCCTATGGACCACTGTGAACAAAACCACATTTTGCAAATTGACCTTTGCTGTTAACTATACAATACTAACGATACCTCTATTCTGATTTTAGAGCAGATATTGAACTTCATCCAAGTTCTCCTACAAGAATTGAATAGATCATATCCTTTGTATAGCTCATCCCCTCTGGTGGTCATCTATAGGTAAATATGGCAGAAATTACACCCCTAACTCTCCCAGCTCTTAGTCGCAGCGCTCCCCCAGCGCAGACAGCTATCTGACAGCAACAGCGAGACCTGGCGCATGCTCAATCATAGAAAAAGCGGGCCGCTCCATCACCCGGCGCATGCTCAATCACAGAAGCAGCCGACAGGTCCAATACCCGCCCGGACACAGCGCACGCATGCGCAATCCCCCACGGAGAACTCCGAGCGCCATCTTTACATACCCGGAAGTACGCCAGCCAGTACCCGCCCCCCTACAACGCCGCGCAGCCGAGCCTCTTCATAAGGGGAACGGAGACACATCAAACACTATGGCAATCCGGAATACAGGCTTCAGCCTCCCGGACCACGTGCCAAAAAGGGACATAGAGCCCAACAAGGAGCAGCATTTACTGCCACCCACTGAGGGAATTCACCCCTATTCAGCTTTACACTTCATGCGGCCACAATCCGGGTAAGAACAGATAATGCTTAATGCTGTAATACCAACTGCATGTACTAAACTGCCTCTCAACTTGTACTATGTATTATCCTGTATTATCCTGCACTAACATGTCTGCTTGCAACCTATACTAAACTGGACTCTGCACGTAACTAGACTAGTCTAATGCAGCAACTTGATTTTTAACTCTATACGTACTATAGGGATTTGTCAGTATGTGCTATATCAGATTTTGCATTATTTATTCCTTAATCCCACCAACTGATGCCTATTGCCCTACTCTAAACCCTGTGGAACACCAAGTGATTCACCACAGAAGTAGCCCACGACCATAAACCACCTACTCACCACAGACCACCCCGATGAAGATGATCCTGCAGGGTCCCCAGATGACAGACGACGCTCTCTTGTTGTGCCATATCGACGCGTCTTCCTCTTTTGTATATAATGCAATCGATATGTAATGTGCTGTACGTCTATTGCGCACCTATTTGCGACACTATATATATTGTACGAATATTCTCTAACTGTCATGAGAGTTCAAATATTGTAAGATTCCTTACACGTGTATTGTGATTATTGTACATTTATTGTGACACTTTATATGCCTTTCCAGTTATACTGAAGAAGGCTATTCAGCCGAAAACGTTCTTTGACTGGAACCGCACAAAATAAAAAGCTTAAACTGAAACTCAAGTGGAGTACAGGAGTCTTTCTATACTGTACCACAATCTAGGCATCCAGGCAAGCAGAGATGGCATTGGGATTCTGCAGAAGTTGCTTCTAGTGACCATGCTGATTAGTCAACTCCCGGAAAACTTCAGACAGTCCCAACTTATGTGGGTCAGCTTGGTTCTACTCCTAAGGACATTATCTAAGTCCCCCCCCCCCCTTTATCTCCTTTAAAAGGATCTGGACTCCAATGCGGGGTAACCACCAGGCTGCTACCTCTTTACAGGCTGCTACCTCTGTACAAGTGACTTCTGACCCACAGGGATCAAGAGACTGCTGCAGTGCAGCAAGGGATTAGGCAAAACCATAGTCTGGAACAGGCTGAGGTCAGGGCATTTACAGTTCACACAACACGAAAAAAGTTCAAGATAAGGGCAAGCAGCTCAGAGTAAGAATGGATATCAGGCAGAGGTCAGGTCAGTCTGTAAAGGGTCAAGCAAGCAGAAGTCAGAACACGGGCAGGCAAACATAATCAGTACACCTTTGCAGAAACCTAGAGCACTAGAACGTATTGCTCAGGTATCTTCCCACAGGGAAAGGTGCCCTGAGTCCCCCTATGTGGTCAGCCATTGGTTGTGGGATATTAGGGAGCCCTGTAGGCACAGCAGAAGCAGATCTAGGCCTGCATGGATGAGAGGAATAACAGCAACAGAAACATCAATGGGTCAGACCGACAGAGTGGGTGAGCAGAGTGACAGCCATGCTCAGTGAAGGGAGGAGAGCTATGATGAGCATGGACTGCTGCCATAACAGTGAAGCTCTGCCTCCTTAGCAGTTGCCAGAGCAGTACCTGGCAGAATAAAAGTACGGTATATATTTTGAATACTCCTGTTGATAAAAACTCCACTAGAAGTATGTTTCTACTTCTCTCTCCTACCTAGAGCTGCCAGCAGTTTTACATGGTAAAACTGGTGCATGACGTAATCTGTAGTGAAAGTCATAACCTCCCTTCTGATTCTCAGCGGTGTCATGTGACCAACACTCTGATCTCCAGCTGACACAGGACAGGAAATCAGTTGCTTAACTATTTATTATTATAAGACTAAAATTGAAACTCCCATATAGAGTGGCCACTGGCTTCACCCAAGAAAGCCAGACTTCACTGCCACACCCCCAACTGACAAACCACGCCCGCATAAATGAAGCCAAACGCCCACCTCTGTGACGCCATGCCCCCCTTCGCCGGCAGGGGGTAAAAACGGGGGAGGAGAGTAAGAAATTTTGGAGGGGAAGGTGAGCTGGGGGCAGCCACGGGGTGCTTACCCCCCCCCCCCCCTCTCAGTCAGCCACAGGGAGCCATGTCTGCGACTCTAGTGACTGACTGTGAGAGAAGCCTCAGTCAGTTGCTGCAGCTCACACACAGACAGCGCAATGCTGCTGTCTAAACATGAGCTACTGAAAAGGAGGACGTCCCTGTGTCCGTCCAGGCTCTGCACCGGACGGAGGACAGGGAACCCGGACTGTCCAGCCTAAAACTGGACGTCTGACCACACTGCTCCCATAGGAATACATAGAGAAACTGATATCCTGCCCACACATAAGATGCTGTGTTATTTGGAAAGTCTGAGTGCTGGGCACATGACAGCTGAGGATCAGAAGGGAGGGGATAACTCACAAATACAGTCAGAATGAGATTACCTTCACTAGTTTACATCATGCACCTTTCTAACGGGTCAGAGAATAAAACATTTTGTGGGAGTGCTTCATTAAGTGAATGTATTGTGCATGTCTACTGATTAAATCAAGTTCTTATGTTACTATTTGTTTGACTTAGAATTATATTTCAACCCTACTGTATTTGCATTTAGTTTTTTTTTTTAAGTTTTTTTTCATTTTGCATCAATTAGAGAGAAAATGTGACTCAAGTAAACTGAAAATAATCTAATCATTTTTTTTCTATGAGGTTCCCCGTAGCAGGAGCAATGGCATCCAAGACATGGCACAGAACAACTATATTAACATGTGTGGTGGCTTTGAGCTGAACCACCACAGCTAAATAGTCATTTACGATTATTGAATATAAAAATGAAGGCATGCACAACATTTAGGGTACTTTCACACTTGCGGCAGGACGGATCCGACAGGCTGTTCACCATGTCGGATCCGTCCTGCGGCTATTTCGCCGTGCCGTCTGACCGCCGCTCCATCCCTGTTGACTATAATGGGGACGGGGGCTGAGCTCCGGCGCAGCGCGGCGGTGCACGGCGAAAGCCGCCGGACTAAAAAGCTTGACATGCAGTAATTTTAGTCCGGCGGTCTTTCGCCGTGCTGCGTCGGAGCTCCGCCCCATTATAGTCAATGGGGACGGAGCGGCGGTCCGGCGGCACGGCGAAATAGCCGCAGGACGGATCCGACATGGTAAACAGCCTGTCGGATCCGTCCTGCCACAAGTGTGAAAGTAGCCTTAGTCTGCCATGTCTTTGAGTACAACCCGTAATAGCGTCCCATGCACCCTTTGGCAAGAAAAACATTCCCAGTGCATTGTGAGTGACATTTATTAAAATCAGTGTTCTGCATGCCTGTCTTAATTACAGATGAGCGAATTTCTCAAAAATTTTATTCGATCAGTTCGCCGAATTTTCCAAAAAGAGTTGATTTGATCCGAAATTATTCATGGCAAATGTCATTAAAAAACTGCTATTTCCTGGCTGCAGAGAGCCTGTATAGTGGTTTTAGAACACTGTGAACAATGTGCCTTGCAGTAACACACATAGGGAGTCTGCTGTGGTAGTCAAACAATAGTGTGAGTCAGTATGACACGCAGATGACAGGCGTCGCTCTTAGAATCACTGCACACTTCACTTATTTGGGCAGTTATGGGGCCAAAACTGATCAAATAACTCAAGTGTGAACTCAGCCTTACAGGTCAATGTTAGCGCCAGGTATAAAGAACTGTGCAGAGGCCCAAGATCCTACTATAGCGTGAAAGAGCGCACTCCTTTTCCACCTTTTCCACCGATTTACTGATACAGCATACATTTCTACAGAACCTGTTCTATTAAAAGCTAATACGATTAGAGCCCCCCCTGACAAAGTGGAGAGGTTGTCAGCAGTAAGTTTGTGTTGACGTCACAGATTATTTTGCCCTTCCTCTGATCCGTCAGAACAATAACCCCCAAAAACGGATCTTGTCTGTTGAACTTCCGCCTTCACATGGTCAGTATTTTGTCAGTAATCCATCAGTATTGCTAAGGCCAAAAAAGACAGGAGTGGATCCAAAACAGAGATGACACGTAAATGCAATATTTGCATGTCTTCTGTGTTTTGTACCTACTCCTGCTTTTGGTTACCAAATCATAAGCCAATTCTGATGCAAAATAGGGACCATGTCATACAGGCCTCACAGCTGCTTCATAGACAGGATCCGTTGTGTGTCTCATTTTTACTTCCATCTGACAGATCAGAAGAAGGGTCAAATAAATGGTGATGTCATCCAGGCCAAAAAGGCAAAATAGTGGCCCAGTCATGGAGTGGAGAGGTTGGGAACAGCATGAGAAGTCCACAGAGTGGCCTAATGACAGAGTGGTGAGATAGCAGCAGCATGAGGAGACCACAGAGTGGTGAGGTGGCAGCAGCATGAGGAGACCACAGAGTGGCCCAGTGACATAGTGTTGAGGTCTCAGCAGCATGAGGAGACCACAGAGTGGTGAGGTGGCAGCAGCATGAGACCACAGATTGGTGAGGTGGCAGCAGCATGAGGAGACCACAGAGTGGCCCAGTGACATAGTGTTGAGGTGGCAGCAGCATGAGGATACCACAGAGTGGTCCAGTAACAGAGTGTTGAGTTGGCAGCAGCATGAGGAGACTACAAAGTGGCCCAATGACAGAATGTTGAGGTAGAAGCATCATGAGGAGACCACGGAGTGGTGAGGTGGCAGCAACATGAGAAGACCACATAGTGGTCCAGTGACATAGTGTTGAGGTGGCAGCAGTATGAGGAAACAACAGAGTGGCCCAGTGACAGAGTGTTGAGGTAGCAGCAGCATGAGGAGAGCACAGAGTGGTGAGGTGGCAGCAGCATGAGGAGACCACAGAGTGGCCCAGTGACATAGTGTTGAGGTGGCAGAAGCAGGAGGAGACCACAGAGTGGCCCAGTGACATAGTGTTGAGGTCTCAGCAGCATGAGGAGAGCACAGAGTGGTGAGGTGGCAGCAGCATGAGGAGACCACAGATTGGTGAGGTGGCAGCAGCTTGAGGAGACCACAGAGTGGCCCAGTGACATAGTGTTGAGGTGGCAGCAGCATGAGGATACCACAGAGTGGTCCAGTGACAGAGTGTTGGGTTGGCAGCAGAATGAGGAGACCACAGAGTGGCCCAGTGACAGAGTGTTGAGTTGGCAGCAGCATGAGGAGACCACAGGCTGGCCCAATGACAGAGTTTTGAGGTAGCAGCACCATGAGGAGACCGCAGAGTGGCCCAGTGACAGAGTGTTGAGTTGCCAGCCAGCTCCGGATAAGCTGATAGAGGACCAAGAATTAGCCCAATATTGCTGCCTGCTGACTCTCAGAGTCAGGACCTTGGTGTTTGCACTAGTCACCTAGAATGCAGCTAACTGCAGCAGTGTGTACAGAGTCCAACAAAGGCAGAGTAAAGGAACAGATGATCTTTACTGGCAGAAGGCATACAAAAGGCAAAACAAAGTTCAGAGAAATACAGTAAACTCGGTCAGGTGAACTTGTGGTCAGGCAGTGCAGGGTCAGAAATCCAGGTGAATTTACAGAAGACGGCAGGCAGATTAGTAGTCAGGCAATACAGGGATCAAGAGACTCGATGGGACTCCCTGAGTTAATCTCCACTGCATTCTGCCACGGTGTATCTGGGTCATCTGCCTTGTCTTCCTCATCGCCTTGTAGCTCCTCCGGCTGCTCCTGCTCGTCCTCTCCTGACACCTGTGTATAAAAACCATCCATTTCTCTATGCATTGCTTGTGCTTGAATATCCTCCTCCTCTAGGGCTCATGTGGCCGTGATATGTACTTGCCACGTCTCCTGTCCCCTGGCTAGCCAGATTTAGCAGCATCTGTTCCAGGACATGAATCAGTGGAATGACGTTGTTCATCCCGTAGTCCTGGTGACTGACAAATAAAGTGGCCTCCTCAAAGGACCCGAGCAAACGGTAGGTGTCACGCATGAGCTGCCACTGGCTAACATCAAAGTCACACAGGGGAGTACCTCTGTCTACCTGTATCATCAAAAAATCATTTATGGCCTTTCTCTGTTTATATAATCGGTCCAACATATGATGGGTAGAATTCCAACGGGTGGAAAAGTCGCATATCAGCCTATGTTGGGGGACGTTGTTCTGCTTTTGCAGCTCAAGGAGGGTGTGCTTTGAGGTGTACAAGTGGCTGAAGTGCATGCAAAGTTTCCTGGCCATTTTAAGGATGTCTTGCAGATGAAACCAGATTGAACATGTGCGCCAAGCAGAGAGCAATGCTCAGCCCTCCTTGACGCAGCGCCGACACCATGTTCTTCCTGTTGTCGGTCACCATGGTTCCGATTGAACCATGTTGATGAGGAGAAAGCCAGGATTCGATTTCTTGATGAAGGACACGAGCAGTTCCTCCCATGTGTGACTCCATTCGCCCAGGCAAACTAGGTGCAGAACAGCATGACACCGCCGTGCCCTGCACATGTGGTATGCTGGAGGAGCACTGTGAATTGTCCCTGCAGTGGATGGTGAGGACACGGTGAAGGATGAGGCAGAGACGGACAGTGTTGCAGTACCAACGGCATGAGAACGTGGAGGCGGAAGCGGCATCACCTGGCCAAGTTGCTGGTGTGGCTGGGCAGGAACCACAATATATCCAGTGGGCCGTAAAGGACATATATTGTCCTTGACCGTAGTTACAGCTCCACACGTCTGCGTTGCTGTGCCCTTTGGCAGACACTGACAGGCTCAAGGACTGGCCCACCTTCTGTTCTGCATATGTGTGCAGGGCTGGTACTGCCTTTTTCACATAGAAATGACAGCTTGGGACTCTCCACCTCGGCTCGGCACAAGCCATCAGTTCTCTGAAAGATGCAGAGTCCACCACTTTTGAAAGGGAGGGACTGCAGAACCAGCAACTTGGCCAGGAACACATTCAACTTCTGCACCGTTGAATGAGTGCACGCATACAGTTGTCTCTTGGCAATCGCTTCGGTGATCAATTGCTGACTGTCACGGATCAGCGGATGTGAACCCACTGTGCCACTGACCGACTATACTCTGGAAAGGCGTGTCTAAGCAACTACCTGGTCTTCACTAGAACCTCTGGTGGTGAGGACAGGCTTAGAGCCGTTAGTTGCCAGGGGCTACTCCGGAGCGTAAACCAAGTCAGTGGCAGCTGGTCCTGGCAAACCGGAGGATACCTGGGTAGGTACCGCAAGTAGAATACGTATATTTCCTATTACACCCCATAAATGGCTGTAGTACAATGTAACTTCAATGCAGAATGGCAAATAAGACGCATTTTTTCCCCCCTATTAATACACCCCCCAAAAAATGTAGAACAGGGTAATTCAGCGTGGAACGGCTAAATTAATGTACCCCAAAAAATGTAGAACAATGTAACTTCACCACAGAACTGCAAATAAGACATATTTTTTTCCTACTAATACACCACAAAAAAAACTGAACAATGTAAATTCACCGCAGAACGGCTAAAAGGACATACATATATTTCCTAATAATACACCCCATAAATGGCTGTAATACAATGTAACTTCACCACAGAACTGCAAATAAGACATCTTTTTTTTTCCTATTGATACACCCCAAAAAAAGTAGAACAATGTAAATTCACCGCAGAATGGGTAATAGGATGTATGTAGATTTCCTAACAATACACCCCATAAATGGCTGTAGGACAATGTAACTTCAACGCAGAATGGCAAATAAGACGTATTTTTTTTCCTATAAATACACCCCCCAAAAAAACTGTAAAACAATGTAGATTCCCCGCAGTACTCCTAATAGGATGCACGTATAGTTCCTATTAATACACCCCGTAAATGTTTGTAGTACAATGTAAATTCACTGCAAAACGGCAAATAAGACTTTTTTTTTCCTATTAATACACCCCCCAAAAAATGTAGAACAGTGTAAATTCACCGTGGAACGGCTAATAGGTTGTACGTATATTTTCTATTAATATACCCTGTAAATGGCTGTAGTACAATGTAACTTCACCGCAGAACAGCAAATAAGATGTATTTTTTCCTATTACTTCACCATCATAAAAAACTGTAGAACAATGTAGATTCACCGCAGAACGGCAAATAAGACGTTATTTTTCTTCCTATTAATACACCCCCAAAAAAGTAGAACAATGTAAATTCACCGCAGAATGGCTAATAGGATGTACGTATATTTCCTAATAATACACCCCATAAATGGCTGTAGTACAAAGTAACTTCATCACAGAATGGCAAATAAGACATTTTTGTTTCCTATTAATACACCCCCCAAAAAATTTATAACAATTTAAATTCAATGCAGAACGGCTAAAAGGACATACGTATATTTCCTAATAATACACCCCATAAATGGCTGTCGTACAATGTAACTTCACCACAGAACGGCAATTAAGACATATATTTTTTTCCCATTAATACACCCCCAAAAAAGTAGAACAATGTAAATTCACCGCAGAATGGCTAATAGGACGTATTTAGATTTTCTATTAATACACCACATAAATGGCTGTAGTACAATGTAACTTCATCGCAGAACGGCAAATAAGATTTTTTTTTTCCTATTAATACACCCCCCAAAAAATGTATAACAATGTAAATTCACCGCAGAACGGCTAATAGGACATACATATATTTCCTTTTATTACACCCCATAAATGGCTGTAGTACAATGTAACTTCAATGCAGAATGGCAAGTAAGACGCATTTTTTTCCCCCTATTAATACACCCCCCAAAAAATGTAGAACAGTGTAAATTCAGCGTGGAACGGCTAATAGGTCGTACGTATATTTCCTATTAATATACCCTGTAAATGGCTGTATAGCAATATAAATTCACTGCAGAACGGCTAATAGGATGTACGTATATTTCCTATTAATACACCCCATAAATGGCTGTAGTACAATGTAACTTTACCGCAGAACGGCAAATAAGACGTATTTTTTTCCTATTAATACACCACCATAAAAAACTGTAGTACAATGTAAATTCACCGCAGAATGGCTAATAGGACGTACATATATTTCCTAATATACACCACCATAAAAAACTGTAGTACAATGTAAATTCACCGCAGAATGGCTAATAGGACGTACATATATTTCCTAATAATACACACCGTAAATGGCTGTTGTACAATGTAACTGCACTGTAGAACGGCAAATAAGATGTGTTTTCTTTCCTATTAATACACCCCCCAAAAAAAGTAGAACAATATAAAGTCACTGAAAAATGGATAATAGGACGTACATATATTTCCTATTAATACACCCCGTAAATGGCTGTAGTACAATGTGACTTCACCGCAGAACGGCAAATAAGACATATTTTTTTGCTATTAATACACCCCCAAAAAAACTGTAGAACAATATAAAGTCATTGCAGAACGGCTAATAGGATGTACGTATATTTCCTATTAATACACCACGTAAATTGCTGTATGTGTGGAGTGGGGGAAACTCCCCACCGTACAATGTAAGGTATAATAGGGAAGCAGCTAGGCCAGGATGCCAGGATCAGGGAGAAGGTCACCTCCTACAGTGTCCCTAATCCTCACCCTAACTCCTCACCGTATGAGTGGACCTGGAATGGTAGGACAGCTCATGCCCAGGATACCTTTGGCCCTGAGTCGCCCTGATAATCCATCACATAGGAGCAGGGGAGAGACGACCTGTTCTTCGCAGACATGGATGAATAGGAGTCTCAAATGGCCTAGCAGCAGGGAAAGGAAGCCAAGTGGAATGACAGATAAACACCACATCAAGGTAAACTGGAACCCATACAAACGTACTGCAATCCAAACACCAAGCGGAAGCAGTACGTACTGACACACAGGAACCAACATTCCAGCAACAGCACCCAGACTTGGCTTCTGGTTCACCCCTCCGGGAAACCATGGAGCCACCTTCCGGAGTCACAACTAACAGGGTATGACTTGCATACATGCTGGACATAAAACGCCAACTTACCAGACATGCAACAACAACAAGACGAGACACCAAGCACTAAACATAAACCCACACCAAACATCCACACAGGTAAGGTAAGGGGACATGGAGGATAGAATGGGAAGACATCGCTGGAGACATCGATGTCCCACTAGGTGGCCCTCACACTGGAAGATGGAACAACCAGACAAGGAGCATAACTCCAGCACAAACCAAGGCTAGAGTACAACTGACAGGTATAAGAAGCACCTAGTGACCACACCCAATCAGGGAGTCAACCCTTAAAGCACCAGACAGAGGGAGGCTACAACTAAAAGGGGAAGTGCACACACACGCATACCAAACACGTTAGCACCGGCAACAGCATACGTGGCAACCATGTCACGGCATTCACCCAGAAGACACTGCCACCGCATGCTCTCACAGCAACACGTTGCCGCGGGCAACCGCAAGTGTGGCAAAAGTGTCACAGTGTACACCATAGGCCGTGACACACACCACTCTGGCATTCCTAACCTGGGACGTGCCTTATAACATCCTGGGAGGGCCCTGTGATAGTACACTGCGCACGCTGCACATGGCGTCACAAACAAACGTCAAGCTATTATATACCCATATCCTGACCCACTGCATAAGTGGCGTCAGTGCATACCCGTTCCTGGTCACTGCACATGTCCTAACATGTGCAGCAGCCATTTTAGGAAAAAAGACGATTCGTTACCACGAAGCGTGAGGAAATTCAACTTCGGTGTGAATCGAAGTTTTCCTTAAATTTAGATCGAATTCCACTTTGTCAACTTCGATTCGCTCATCTCTACTCTTAATCTATCCCCTGCTGGCATCAGATGTGCCACAATTGTTAAAAGGCGCACACATCTTAGTAACTGTTATGCATCTCTGCTGGTTTATATCACAGAACTGAAATCAGTTTCCTGGGGTGAAATATAAAAACAAACTTCCCAGTGAAACACTGATTTTAGTGGCTAAAAATTTTTTGGGAAAACTATGCCAAAAATATATGGCCCTAATCTTACAGTTACATTTGATCTTAGGCTGTTCCAGCATAGCTATACAGAGGAAGTAGCTGGCTCCTTGAAAAAAAAATTACATTTTGATATCACAGTGCCATAGACAGAGAACATTGGAAAACTCAGAATCACTTTTAGATTACTAAATATTTAATGTGTCTCAACGTGATAATGAAGTCCGCAGGGGTGGAATGGCCATAGACCTTACAGGGAAATTTCTCGGTTGGCCAATGCACAGGGGCCAACTAAGCCCTCCTAACGGCCACCAGCCAAGTACATAATGATCAGATGCCCTCATATTGAATCCTTCAGCAGGGACCTCAGTATTTTGTGTTGCATTATAGTATTGCTGGCAAATTATTCCTCACAGTATGGCTGGCAGCCTCAGGATGTTTAGGGCACTTTCCCTAGTGGGAGGGGGTGTCTAAGCTTTAGGTTTCCTAGTCTTTAGTAACCAGTAAAGGTGCAATTTCTGTTTGACTACCCGTGTACTTGCTGTTTTTTTTCAGGCATTTTTTAATTTCTTTCGCTATAGGGAAAAACACCATAAAGAAAATGCATGCTATTGGTAATAAACATTGCAAACTCCACAAAAAGCACCCCAAAAAAAAAACAAAAAACAAAGGTGGCCAAAAAGAACATGACCTTATTCTGACTTTTTTTTTTTTACTGGTAAATAATAATAATAGACAAAAAGCTAGTAGCGGCTCTCCCAATTCCTCGCCTTGGATTGGTGTTCTGTCTTTGGTGACTCATCCAGCCACTAGGAAGTGTAAATTGTATCAATAAATATTAGGCAGGCACTCTATATCTGGTTATCACATACAAACCGGATTCCAAAAAAGTTGGGACACTAAACAAATTGTGAATAAAAACTGAATGCAATGATGTGGAGATGGCAAATGTCAATATTTTATTTGTAATAGAACGTAGATGACAGATCAAACGTTTAATCTGAGTAAATGTATCATTTTAAAGGAAAAATATGTTGATTCAAATTTTCACTGTGTCAACAAATCCCCAAAAAGTTGGGACAAGTAGCAATAAGAGGCTGGAAAAAGTAAATTTGAGCATAACGAAGAGCTGGAAGACCAATTAACACTAATTAGGTCAATTGGCAACATGATTGGGTATAAAAAGAGCTTCTCAGAGTGGCAGTGTCTCTCAGAAGCCAAGATGGGTAGAGGATCACCAATTCCCACAATGTTGCGCAGAAAGATAGTGGAGCAATATCAGAAAGGTGTTACCCAGCGAAAAATTGCAAAGACTTTGCATCTATCATCATCAACTGTGCATAACATCATCCGAAGATTCAGAGAATCTGGAACAATCTCTGTGCGTAAGGGTCAAGGCCGTAAAACCATACTGGATGCCCGTGAGGCCCTTAAACGACACTGCACCACAAACAGGAATGCTACTGTAAAGTAAATCACAGAATGGGCTCAGGAATACTTCCAGAAACCATTGTCAGTGAACACAATCCACCGTGCCATCCGCCGTTGCCAGCTGAAACTCTACAGTGCAAAGAAGAAGCCATTTCTAAGCAAGATCCACAAGCTCAGGCGTTTTCACTGGGCCAGGGATCATTTAAAATGGAGTGTGGCAAAATGGAAGACTGTTCTGTGGTCAGACGAGTCACGATTCAAAGTTCTTTTTGGAAATCTGGGACGCCATGTCATCCGGACCAAAGAGGACAAGGACAACCCAAGTTGTTATCAACGCTCAGTTCAGAAGCCTGTATCTCTGATGGTATGGGGTTGCATGAGTGCGTGTGGCATGGGCAGCTTGCATGTCTGGAAAGGCACCATCAATGCAGAAAAATATATTCAGGTTCTAGAACAACATATGCTCCCATCCAGACGTCATCTCTTTCAGGGAAGACCCTGCATTTTTCAACAAGATAATGCCAGACCACATTCTGCATCAATCACAACATCATGGCTGCGTAGGAGAAGGATCCGGGTACTGAAATGGCCAGTCTGCAGTCCAGATCTTTCACCTATAGAGAACATTTGGCGCGTCATAAAGAGGAAGGTGCAACAAAGAAGGCCCAAGACGATTGAACAGTTAGAGGCCTGTATTAGACAAGAATGGGAGAGCATTCCTATTTCTAAACTTGAGAAACTGGTCTCCTCGGTCCCCAGATGTCTGTTGAGTGTTGTAAGAAGAAGGGGAGATGCCACACAGTGGTGAAAATGGCCTTGGGGATTTGTTGACACCATGAAATTCTGATTCAACATATTTTTTCCTTAAAATGGTACATTTTTTCAGTTTAAACTTTTGTTCCGTGATTTATGTTCTATTCTGAATAAAATATTAGAAGTTGACACCTCCACATCATTGCATTCAGTTTTTATTGACGATTTGTATAGTGTCCCAACTTTTTGGGAATCCGGTTTGTAGATTCTATTTATTTAGTTAATATAAAATAGGTTAAAAATACGTACTTTATTTGAATGAGTTTAAAATGTGTTGAAAAAAGCTGAAAAATAGGGAGTAGGATAGTGATAGTTCAACTAGCGTTTTGTTAATGTGTCTCCTTGCTAGTAGGTACTGTTTGTTCATTCATACATGCAGGTACATCATGCGATTTGAGTAAATGCAGGTTAATGTCCCCAAAAAAAAAATGGAGAATAAAAAATGAAAAATGAAAAAATAATACAAAATTAAAATAAAAATAAAAAATCCAAGTTATTAGATCAGTCCAAAGTCAATTATGGACACTCAATAGTGTAAGTAATTTGCACCAGCAGAGTGAGTTAATGTTTTAGCCAGTAAAAACAGTGTGTGGTATTTTCGACTTGTAGTTACTCACAGTTTTTTCGGTGATTCGATATCTCCTACTACCGGTGGCGTCCCACGCGGCAGTCAAGCGGTACTCACCCTGTGGTCTGGCTTTTATCACTGTGCAATAACAAGACTGTGTGAGGAGATGATCTTGGGCCTACTGCTTCTCCTCGCTGTGAGCTACGCGGCTTGTGTGGCCGAGTTGGCGTCTCATGTTGTCCTGTCACGTGGTATTCTATGTGTCGATCAGCTGATGTTTGTATCTTGCGCTTGCTTTAAGTTGACCTTATTCCTCCTTTTGTTTGTGAGGCAATCAAAAATCCTTCAGTGACAATGTGGGTAATGGTGGGTAGTCTCTTCAGTCATAGGTGATGCCAGGTGATTCCAGACGCGTTTCGAGGTACTCCAACCTCTTCATCAGTGGCCATGTTAAGACTTCTAGGACTACCCTCTTTTATACCCACTCTGTCTAATGACCCACCAAAAACCCGACCTGTATTTTATTCCCTGGGATTTGTTGCTCATATTTTGTCCTCATTAGGATATTTTGCTATAATACTTGTGTTTTTTGAGTATAGATGTTTATATATATGTATAACAATGGGAACGTATAATCTTCCTGGTTGAGTCTCTTTGTTTAGTATCGGTTCATTAGGGCATTATTAAGTAGTTAGAACGTTCTATAAGATGAATATGTAAGAAAATATGAAAATATAAGGCACTATAAAGAACATTCTTTTCTGTGAAAAAGGATGATAATAAGGAGTTTTATGGGAAAAAGTGAAGAAGATAGTGGTGAAAGTCTTAGTCATAAAATTGTGTCTACTTTTGTATGAAAACGCATGTGCGTTTTCCATGCGTTTTTTTGTGTATATGCGTTTTTTTGTCTATTGCTACTATTTTAGCTTTGTTGTTCAGTCTAATGTTCCAATTTATCTAAAAAGAAATTTGTTTACTTCAAGTATTTAAAAAGATGGTATCTTGGTTGTGAAGGTGAATCTAGTTTTGTATAGAAGACGCTTGTGCATATTCTTCCTGGTTGAGTCTCTTTATTTAATATCGATTCATTAGGGGATTATTACGCAGTTAGAAAGTTATATAAAATGTATATGTAAAAAAATATGAAAATATAAAAAATTATTTAAAAAAAGCTATAAAATAAACCTTCATTCTGTGAAAAAGGATGATGATGAGAAATTTCTATGGAAAAATGTGAGAAAGATAGTTGTGAAGGTCTTAGACATAAAATTGTGTCTCTTTTTTTGTTTGAATATGCATTTTTTTTTCCGTCTATTGCTACTATTTTGTCTTTGTTGTTCAATCTAATGTTCCAATTTGTCTAAAAAGAAATTTTTATGTCTGTTTACTTCAAGCATTTAAATTAGGTATTAGCAATATTTCATGTGGCAAAATAGAGACAAAATTTGTAGATATCTTGGTTACGAAGTTGTATCTGGTTATGCATAGAACACGCATTGTGCGTTTTCCGTGCGTTTTCTGTGCGTTTTTCAATGTGTGAGCACTTTTGGTCTGATGCTCCTGTATTGTCTTTGTTGTTTAGTCTTATGTCCCAGTTTTCTTGAAAAGAATTGTGAAGGTGTTTTTTAGGATGTCTGTTTATTTATTATATTTCCATATTGCTGAATATGTTCTATCTTGGTTATATTTTTATGTTCATTGAGGTCGTTTCTTTCTACTGTTGCCTTTCTTTTAGCTCCAAAAAGTGTCCATCTATATTTGTATGTCAGGAGCGGAGGCCCACCATCGAGGAGCAGACGCGATGCTGGTAAACAGCCGGACCCCGTCCACCCATCAACGGGGGGCATGCACCCCATTTATCTTGGCCGGATGGTATAGGATCATGCCCAGCAAGGTCAACAAGCATGAGTGCTTTCAGATGTATAGTCTTTGACAGAAGCCTCCGTCGAGATACGGACGTGGTACCTGCTAGAATTGCCAGACCTTGTCTGTGCATCAACGGGGAACATTCCTCTTTTCGGTCATAGGAATCCAAACAGTTCGAATTCAGCATTTAAACCGTCTGGTATTAGTGTTTCGAAATCATAAATTTTCCTTGATTCCTGTCTTGACATCAGTGAGATGTGGTCTCCCCCTCTCCAGTTGATTTCTACTTTCTCAACGGCTATATATGTTAGTTGATTTGCATCCTTATTATGATTAGAGATGTCGCGAACATAAAATTTTCCGTTCGCAAACGCGAATTTCTGCAAATGTTCGCAAGCAGGCGAACCGGGCGAACCGCCATAGACTTCAATAGGCAGGCGAATTTTAAAACCCACAGGGCCTCTTTCTAGCCACAGTAGTGATGAAGAAGTTGTTTTAAGGGGACTAACACCTGGACTGTGGCATGCCGGAGGGGGATCCATGACAAAACTCCCATGGAAAATTACATAGTTGACACAGAGTTGGATTTTAATCCATAAAGGGCATAAATCACCTAACAATCCAAATTTTTTTTGAACAACGTGGTTTAAAACATCCAGTGTGTGTATACGATCAGGTATGATGTATCAATTAGGAAGTGTAAGGGTTACGCCCGCTTCACAGACATTGACAGACCAAACTCCCCTTTTAATGCACCGCAAACAACCGCAAACAGTCCATTTGCCCAACCGCAAACTTCCCATTTGCACAAGGTTGGATACCAAGCTAGCCATGTCCCGTTGATGTCATTGAAGGTTTCTTCCTTCACCCAGCCACGTACAACACCAAGGGTCCCGGAAAGGTGAATTGAATTGATTTTCCGAACGGGGAGATGGTTAAAAAAATGCTGGCTCCCTCCCCTTTGTTTGAATCCATGGTCACTGCGTCTGCGCAGTGCAATTTACTGTCACACCCGATATGAGTGGTATTTTCTGTAGTACTATTCTCATCAGTTTAATCCCTGTTACGTCCCCAATCTGCGGTCCATTTATTAAATTGATTTTTCGAACGGGGAGATGGTTAAAAAAACGCTGTCTCCTCCCCTTTTTTGAGTCCACGGTCACTGCGTCTGCGCCGTGCAATTTACTGTCACACCCGTGAGTGGTATTTTCTGTAGTACTATTCTCATCAGTTTAATCCCTGTTACGTCCCCAATCTGGGGTCCATTTATTAAATTGATTTTTCGAACGGGGAGATGGTTAAAAAAACGCTGGCTCCCTCCCCTGTGTTTGAATCCACGCCACGGTCACTGCGTCTGCGCCGTGCAATTTACTGTCACACCCGATATGAGTGGTATTTTCTGTAGTACTATTCTCATCAGTTTAATCCCTGTTACGTCCCATATCAGGGATTGCCTTTTGTAAAAAAAATTTAGGCCGGGTACCTTCGACTGCCTTCACAGTGACAAACCAAACTCTGATACACCAAACTGAATTGATTTTAGGAACCGGGAGATGGAAAAAGCAGCTTGGTCGGTCCTCTTACTCCCAAGTTGGGGCACTGCGCGTGCACGGAGCAATGTGTTGTGACACCCTATATGAGTGGTGTCTTAACTAGTACTATTCCTATCAGTTTAATCCCTGTTACGTCCCCTATCCGGGGACGTGTGTCAAATTGATTAACCATTGTCGAATTAACGAACCATTACGACATCCTGCAAAAATTTAGTTCTGAACTTTGTACTTGCTTTGTATTGGAATTGATGGGGATTTTTAAAATTGTCTGCATTATTTCTAATAAACTATTAAGAGACTTTATTATGATTTTTTTATTTTATGTATTAAAAACCCATACAACAAAAAAAATAAAAATTAATGTTTTTTCTATGAAAATTGTCCAGCCGATCGCTTTTGGTCTGATCATAATGAAGCAACGGCCTTATCATCTGGGGTGTGGCAACATTGCTAAGAAACTCATAGAGTGGATGATAGCTTCATTGTGATACGCAAGCCCCTTCACCACAACAATGTAACGATCACGAAGGGGAATTGACACTTGTATGTGCCTTTTTTTGTTTTTTTTTGTTTTTGCAGCCACAGTGCAGCACCAGAGGACAGAAAAATTAGGCATGTACACATGCCTGAAAAATAATGGTATTGTTGCAGCCGCTGTGGCCGGAAAAATTGATGTTTTTAAGGCAGAAAGGCGACTAAAAAATTGCGGCTTGAACCCTAGTTGGTGGCGGAGAATTCACGAAAGTCATCCGGTATGCAGACATTAAATACAGCAGCGGGGGGGACCATTTTGAGGCCAAGGCATGTCATCAGGCTTTTTGTTAGTCAAACGTATCCCCCACTGACAGTCCCTTCGGGATCCATGCCTCATTCATCTTAATGAAGGTGAGGTAATCAACACTTTTTGACCGAGGCGACTTCTTTTGTCAGTGACAATGCCTCCTGCTACACTGAAGGTCCTTTCTGACAGGACACTTGAAGCAGGGCAGGCCAGAAGTTCTATCGCAAACTGGGATAGCTCAGGCCACAGGTCAAGCCTGCACACCCAGTAGTCAAGGGGTTCATCGCTCCTCAGAGTGTCGATATCTGCAGTTAAGGCGAGGTAGTCTGCTACCTGTCGGTCGAGTCGTTCTCTAAGGCTGGATCCCGAAGGGCTGTGGCGATGTGTAGGACTGAAAAAGCTCTGCATGTCCTCCATCAACAACACATCTGTAAAGCGTCCTGTCCTTGCCGCCATGGTCGTGGTAGGAGGAGGATTACTTTCACCTCTTCCCCAGTTAGATTCCCGTTGTGCTGTGACATCCCCCTTATAAGCTGTGTAAAGCATATTTTTTTGTTTGGTTTTGAACTGCTGCATCTTTTCTGACTTTCGGTAATTTGGTAACATTTCCGTCACTTTCTGCTTTTACCAGGGGTCTAGTAGCGTGGCCACCCAGTACAGGTCATTCTCCTTCATCCTTTTTATACGAGGGTCCCTCAACAGACATGACAGCATGAAAGACCCCATTTGCACAAGGTTGGATGCCAAGCTACTCATTTCCCGTTCCTCGTCCTCACTGATGTCATTGACAGTCTGTTCTTCACCCCAGCCACGTACAACACCACGGGTCCCAGATAGGTAACAACAACGAGCACCCTGGAATGCCTGCTGTGGTTGGTCTTCCTCCTCCTCAAAGCCACATTCCTCCTCTGACTCCTCTTCTTCATACTCCTCTTCCAGCATTGCCGCAGGTCCGGCAAGCGATGATGACAAGGCTGTTTCTGGTGGTGATGGTGACCACAACTCTTCCTCTTCACACTTATCTACAGCCTGATCCAGCACTCTTCGCAGGGCACACTCCAGGAAGAAAACAAATGGGATGAGGTCGCTGATGGTGCCTTCGGTGCGACTGACTAGGTTTGTCACCTCCTCAAAAGGACGCATGAGCCTACAGGCATTGCGCATGAGTGTCCAGTAACGTGGCAAAAAAATTCCCAGCTTCGCAGAGGCTGTCCTAGCACCCCGGTCATACAAATACTCGTTGACGGCTTTTTCTTGTTGGAGCAGGCGGTCAAACATTAGGAGTGTTGAATTCCAACATGACGGGCTGTCGCAAATCAAGCACCTCACTGGCATGTTGTTTCGGCGCTGAATGTCTGAAAAGTGCGCCATGGCCGTGTAGGAACACCTGAAATGGCCACACACCTTCCTGGCCTGCTTGAGGACGTCCTGTAAGCCAGGGTACCTAGACACAAAGCGTTGTACGATGAGATTCAACACATGTGCCATGCATGGCACATGTGACAACTTGCCCAAATTCAATGCCGCCAACAAATTGCTTCCATTATCACACACCACTTTGCCGATCTCCAGTTGGTGCAGGGTCAGCCACTGATCCACCTGTGCGTTCAGGGCGGACAGGAGTGCTGGTCTGGTGTGGCTCTCTGCTTTCAGGCAAGTCAACCCCAAGACAGCGTGACACTGTCGTATCAGGGATGTGGAATAGCCCCTGGGGAGCTGGGGGGATTCAGTTGATGTGCAACCAGACGCCGCAGCAGAAGAGGACTCAGCCGAGGAGGTTATCGAAGAGGATGGAGTAGGAGGAATAGTGGAGGTGGCAATATGCCTGCCTGCAAGTCATGGCGGTGTCAAAAACCTCAATAAACATAAAAATATAACCAAGATAGAACATATTCAGCAATATGGAAATATAATAACTCTGCTGCAGAGCCACGCATTCCATGCTTGGCAGCAGTCAGCAGGTTGACCCAATGTGCAGTGTAGGTGATATACCTGCCCTGACCGTGCTTTGCAGACCAGGTATCAGTGGTCAGATGGACCCTTATACACACTGGCTTGCAACTGGGATTGCGTCTGCGCCGTGCAATTTACTGTCACACCCGATATGAGTGGTATTTTCTGTAGTACTATTCTCATCAGTTTAATCCCTGTTACGTCCCATATCAGGGATTGCCTTTTGTGAAAAAAAATTTAGGCCGGGTACCTTCGACTGCCTTCACAGTGACAGACCAAACTCTGATACACCAAACTGAATTGATTTTAGGAACCGGGAGATGGAAAAAGCAGCTTGGTCGGTCTTCTTGCTCCCAAGTTGGGGCACTGCACGTGTAATGTGCTGTGACACCCTATATGAGTGGTGTCTTAACTAGTACTATTCCTATCAGTTTGATCCCTGTTACGTCCCTTATCCGGGGACGTGTGTCGAATTGATTAACCATTGTGACACCTTGTAACGGTATGAGTGGAGGCCTAGCCAGTGGCCACAGTACAGTCTGTGGGCCAGACACACACTGGCTTGCAACTGGGATTATATCACAGAAAAATATTAAATAGAATTTTTTGATCTGCAAGGTATTTGTGAGTGAGTGACACCCTGTAACGGTATGAGTGGAGGCCTATCCAGTGGCCACAGTACAGTCTGTGTGGGCCTGACACACACTGGCTTGCAACGGGGATTATATCACAGAAAAATATTAAATATAATTTTTTTTATCTGCAAGGTATTTGTGAGTGAGTGACACCCTGTAACGGTATGAGTGGAGGCCTAGCCAGTGGCCACAGTACAGTCTGTGTGGGCCTGACACACACTGGCTTGCAACTGGGATTATATCACAGAAAAATATTAAATATAATTTTTTTTATCTGCAAGGTATTTGTGAGTGAGTGACACCCTGTAACGGTATGAGTGGTGGCCTAACCAGTGGCCACAGTACAGTCTGTGTGGGCCTGACACACACTGGCTTGCAACTTATATCACAGAAAAATATTAAATATATATTTTTTTATCTGCAAGGTAAAAAGAGGGGGAAAGTTCAGAAGGGGAGACAGAGAAGGAGGAGACGAGTTGGAGGCAGGGGGAGGTCGTCGCAAGGAGCTAGTGGCACAGTCAGACAGCATGTATCGGCACCCGGGGTCAGCCAGACAGCACGCCAATCAACGCATGCTGTTGCCACCACCAGAATGCCGTCATTGCAAAGCTCAGCAGTGTGGCATTTTTTTTGTGTGTCTGCCTCTGATAACAGCAATGCTATTTGCAACCTGTGCCAAAAGAAACTGAGTCGTGGGAAGTCCAACGCCCACCTCGGTACAACTGCTTTGCAAAGGCACATGATCTCACATCACAAACGCCAATGAGATCAACACATGAGTACAAGCAGCACACAAACTCAAAGCCACCATCCTCCTCCTGGTCCAGCATCTTCAGCTACGTCAACCACTGCTGTCCTCCTTGCCCCCTCTCAACCACCCACCACTCCGCCTCTCACCTTCAGCAGTTCCATCTCATCTGCCCACAGTCAGGTGTCTGTAAAGGAAATGTTTGAGTATAAGAAGCCAATGTCACAGAGTCACCCCCTTGCCCGGCGTCTGACAGCTGGCTTGACGGAACTCTTAGCCCGCCAGCTTTTACCATACCAGCTGGTGGAGTCTGAGGACTTCAAAAAATGTGTCACTATTGGGACACCACAGTGGAAGGTACCCGGATGAAATTTATAAAAAAAAAATGCAATCCCAAACCTCTACTCTGTTATTGAAAAGGAAGTCATGGCATCTCTGGCATACAGTGTTGGGGCAAGGGTCCATCTGACCACTGATACCTGATCTGCAAAGCACGGTACACTGCGCATTGGGTAAACCTGCTGACGGCTGACAAGCATGGAATGCGTGGCTCTGCAGCGGAGTTGGTGACACCGCCACGACTTGCAGGCAGGCCTACTGCCACCTCCTCTACTCCTCCTACTCCATCCTCTTTGATAACCTCTTCGGCTGAGTCCTCTTCTGCAGTCCTCTTCATCAACTGAATCCCCCCCAGCTCCCCAGAGGCTATTCCACATCCCTGATACGACAGTGTCACGCTGTCTTGGGGTTGACTTGCCTGAAAGCAGAGAGCCACACCGGACCAGCACTCCTGTCCGCCCTGAACGCACAGGTGGATCAGTGGCTGACCCCGCACCAACTGGAGATCGGCAAAGTGGTGTGTGATAATGGAAGCAATTTGTTGGCGGCATTGAATTTGGGCAAGTTGTCACATCTCATCGTACAACGCTTTGTGTCTAAGTACCCAGGCTTACAGGACGTCCACAAGCAGGCCAGGAAGGTGTGTGGCCATTTCAGGCATTCCTAGACGGCCATGGCGCACTTTTTAGACATTCAGCACCAAAAAAAATGGGGTGCTAGGACAGCCTCTGCGGAGCTGGGAATTTTTTTGCCTCGTTACTCATGCGTAATGCCTGTAGGCTCATGCGCCCTTTTGAGGAGGTGACAAACCTAGTCAGTCGCACCGAATGCTCCATCAGCGACCTCATCCCATTTGTTTTCTTCCTGGAGCGTGCCCTGCGAAGAGTGCTGGATCAGGCTGTAGATTAGTGGGAAGAGGAAGAGTTGTGGTCACCATCACCACCAGAAACAGCCTTGTCATCATCGCTTGCCGGACCTGCGGCAACGCTGGAAGAGGAGTATGAGGAAGAGGAGTCAGAGGAGGAATGTGGCTTTGAGGAGGAGGAAGACCAACCACAGCAGGCATCCCAGGGTGCTCGTTGTTGTTACCTATCTGGGACCCGTGGTGTTGTACGTGGCTGGGGTGAAGAACAGACCGTCAATGACATCAGTGAGGACGAGGAACGGGAAATGAGTAGTCCGGCATCCAACCTTGTGCAAATGGGGTCTTTCATGCTGTCATGTCTGTTGAGGGACCCTCGTATAAAAAGGATGAAGGAGAGTGACCTGTACTAGGTGGCTACGCTACTAGACCCCTGGTATAAGCAGAAAGTGGCGGAAATGTTACCAAATTACCAAAAGTCGGAAAGGATGCAGCAGTTCAAAACCAAACAAAAAAATATGCTTTACACAGCTTATAAGGGGGATGTCACAGCACAACGGGAATCTAACTGGGGAGAGGTGAAAGTAATTTTCCTCCTACCACGACCACGGCGGCACGGACAGGACGCTTTACAGATGTGTTGTTGATGGAGGACATGCAGAGATTTTTCAGTCCTACACATCGCCACAGCCCTTCGGGATCCAGCCTTAAAAAACGACTCGACCGACAGGTAGCAGACTATGTCGCCTTAACTGCAGATATCAACACTCTGAGGAGCGATGAACCCCTTGACTACTGGGTGTGCAGGCTTGACCTGTGGCCTGAGCTATCCCAGTTTGCGATAGAACTTCTGGCCTGCCCCGCTTCAAGTGTCCTGTCAGAAAGGACCTTCAGTGCAGCAGGAGGCATTGTCACTGACAAAAAAAGTTGCCTCGGTCAAAAAAGTCTTGATTACCTCACCTTCATTAAGATGAATGAGGCATGGATCCTGAAGGGACTGACAGTGGGGGATACGTTTGACTAACAATATGCCTGATGACATACCTTGGCCTCAAAATGGTCCCCACGCTGCTGTATTTAATGTCTGCATACCGGATGACTTTCGTGAATTCTCCGCCACCAACTAGGGTTCAAGCCGTAATGTTTTAGTCACCTTTCTGCCTGGAAAACATACATTTTTTCGGCCACTGCTACAACAGCGGCTGCAACAATACCATTATTTTTCAGGCATGTGTACATGCCTAATTTTTCTGTCCTCTGGTGCTGCACTGTGGATGCAAAAACAAAACAATCAAAAAAAGGCACATACAATGGTCAATTCCCCTTCGTGATCGTTACCTTGTTGTGGTGAAGGGGCTTGCGTATCACAATGAAGCGATCATCCCCCTCTATGAGTGTGTTGGCAATGTTGCCACACCGCAGATGATAAGGTCATTGCTTCATTATGATCAGACCAAAAGCAATCGGCTGGATAATTTTTAATAGAAAAAACATAAATTTTCTTTTTTTCTTTTTAAGTTGTATGGGTTTTTAATACATAAAATAAAAAAATCATAATAAAGTCTCTTAATAGTTTATTAGATATAATGCAGACAATTTAAAAAATCCCCATAAATTCCAATACAAAGCAAGTACAGAGCTCAAAACAAAATTATTTCTGGATGTCGTAATGGTTCGTTAATTCGACAATGGTTAATCAATTTGACACACGTTCCTGGATAGGGGACGTAACAGGGATTAAACTGATAGGAATAGTACTAGTTAAGACACCACTCATATAGGGTGTCACAGCACATTGCCCCGTGCACGGGCAGTGTCCCAATTTGGGAGTAAGAGGACCGACCAAGCTGCTTTTTCCATCTCCTGGTTCCTAAAATCAATTCAGTTTGGTGTATCAGAGTTTGGTCTGTCACTGTGAAGGCAGTCGAAGTTACCCAGGCCTAAAAATTTTTTCACAAAAGGCAATCCCTGATATGGGACGTAACAGGGATTAAACTGATGAGAAGAGAACTACAGAAAATACCACTCATATCAGGTGTGACAGTAAATTGCATGGCGCAGACGCAGTGGCTGTGGATTAAAACAAAGAGGAGAGAGACAGCGTTTTTTTAACCATCTCCCCGTTCGAAAAATCAATTCAATAAATGGACCCCAGATTGGGGACGTAACAGGGATTAAACTGATGAGAAGAGAACTACAGAAAATGCCACGCATATCGGGTGTGACAGTAAATTGCACGGCGCAGATGCAGTGGCCGTGGATTAAAACAAAGGGGAGGGAGACAGCGTTTTTTTAACCATCTCCCCGTTTGAAAAATCTATTCAATTCACCTTTCGGGGACCCTTGGTGTTGTACGTGGCCGGGTAAACGGGACATGGCTAGCTTGGTATCAACCTTGTGCAAATGGGGAGTTTGCGGTTGGGCAAATGGACTGTTTGCGGTTGTTTGCGGTGCATTAAAAGGGGAGTTTGGTCTGTCAATGTCTGTGAAGCGGGCTTACACTACCTGATCGATATAACATCATACCTGATCGTATACACACACTGGATGTTTTAAACCACGTTGTTCAAAAATATTTAGGATTGTTAGGTGATTTATGCCCTTTATGGATTAAAACCCAACTCTGCATCAACTATGTCATTTTCCACGGGAGTTTTACCATGGATCCCGCTCCGGCATGCCACAGTCCAAGTGTTAGTCCCCTTGAAACAACTTTTCCATTACTACTGTGGCTAGAAAGAGTCCCTGTGGGTTTTAAAATTCGCCTGCCTATTGAAGTCTATGGCGGTTCGCCCGGTTCGCGAACATTTGAGGAAATTCGTGTTCGCCGTTCGCGAACTGAAAATTTTATGTTCGCGACATCTCTACTTACCACTATACTAATCCCTATTTTTTAGCTTTTTTCAATACATTTTAAACTCATTCAAATAAACTACGTATTTTTAACCTATTTTATATTAACTAAATAAATACAATCTATGTGATAACCAGATATAGAGTGCCTGCCTAATATTTATTCAAATAATAATAATCTTTATTTATATAGCGCCAACATATTCCGCAGCGCCTTACAATTCAGGGGTTCATGTACAAACAGTCATAAATAACATAGCAACAGACAAGCTGATTATTACAACAAGGGGAATGAGGGCCCTGCAAGAGCTTACAATCTATGAGGGGATAGGGGTGACACAAAAGGTAGAAGTGCTTGTTATGTACGATAGTCCAGCCATCTTGGGAGAATAGGGGAGCAGATATAAAGCCACATGAGCTGGTCAGCAGCCAATATACGAAGTGCTTCTGGGTGCAGTCGAGGCTCAGCTTCAGGGAATGATAAATTCGCTATGGGAGGTTAGATCAAGGGAGGTGATAGGCCACCCTGAAAAGATGTGTTTTTAGCGAACGCTTAAAACTGTGCATGTTGTGATTAAGCCTGATTTCTTGGGGTAGGGCATTCCAGAGAACCGGTGCAGCTCGGGAGAAAGAGGTTCGGATTTTTGTGGAAGTCAGTTGTAAGTCATTGGCTGAACAGAGAGCACGGGTAGGGTGGTAGACAGAGATGAGGGAAGAGATGTAGGGTGGTGCAGCACTGTGGAGGGCTTTGTGGATGAGGATGAGCAGTTTGAATTGGATTGTATAGTGTATGGATAGCCAGTGCAATGACTGACACAAGGCGGAGGTGTCAGAGTAGCGGTTGGACAGATAGGTGACCCTGGCTGCTGCATTAAGAATAGATTGGAGAGGGGAGAGTCTGGTGAGGGGGAGGCCAATTAATAGTGAGTTGCAGTAATCAAGGCGGGAGTGGATCAGGGCAACAATGAGAGTTTTTGTTGTTTCCATAGCGAGAAAGGGGCGGATACTAGAGATGCTTTTGAGGTGCAGACGACATGAGCGTAAGAGAGATTGAATATAGGGGGTGAAAGAAAGATCAGTGTCAAAAGTCACCCCGAGACAGCGGGCGTGCTGCCTAGGAGTGATGACGGTGTTGTATACCGAGAGGCAGACATCAGGTTTAGGTAGGTTAGTAAATGGAGAGAACACAAGAAGTTCAGTTTTTGAAAGATTTAGTTTAAGATAGAGGACATAATGTTAGAGACGGCAGAGAGACAGTCACTGGTGTTCTGAAATACAACAGGTGAGATGACAGGGGATGAAGTGTACAGTTGTGTGTCATCAGCATAGAGATGCTACTGGAAACCAAATCTGCTGATGGTCTGTCCAATTGGTGCTGTGTACAGGGAGAAGAGGAGAGGGCCTAGGACTGAACCCTGAGGAACTCCAACAGCGAGGGGGAGAGGTAAGGAAGTGGAGCCAGTGAATGATACACTGAAAGAGCGACCAGAAAGATAGGAAGAACACCAGGAGAGGGCGGTGTCCTTTAAGCCAATGGATTGGAGCATGGCGAGTAGGAGATGGTGGTCTACAGTGTCAAAAGCTGCAGAGAGGTCAAGGAGAATTTCTGCTCTCTTGACAGCAAGTTGTTCAGCTAATTCCTTTCTTTTGGCTGAAGTATTTGAGGACTCTGATATATGGGTGGCACTTCTGTTAGCGAAGGAAGTCACACTTGAGATTGTGGTTCCCCCTAGTCTCTCATAAAAAGCTCATTCATTCTACTTCTTGCTTTAACTTCATCATAATTAGCTGCAGATGAAAGTTCTCTCATGAGCTTTACCAAAACTTTAGTGACTGCAGTACATGTGTCCATATTCCTTACAATTTCCTGGGAAGGTGTCGTAAACGACCCCTGGTTGACATATGCTGCCATAAGCTCTGATTCAGATTCTTCTTCTGTCTCTACCATATCACTCAATTTGCCTTTTATACTTTCTTAGCTTTTTACGAATGTCTTTAATGTATAATTTCCACTTATCATACATTCTGGTGAACTTTTTCTCTTTTAATGCTGTTTCTTGCTCCAGCATCTTTGAGGTCGGTTTTCTGGCACGTGATGAATGTCTTAGTTCATCTGCTTAGGCTATATTGGTTTGAGGCAAGACTAATGCTGTATCAGACCCCTCTAGCTAAGACAAGTTCCCTTACTCTTCAACTTCAATTCTATCTATCTTTGCATCCTCTAACAGTGGAATGGCAATACTAGGCTGAGACATTTTACTTTAAATGCTATAACAATCAATACGAATATTAAGGACCATTCACTTTAAATGCAATATTGACAAAAGCAGAAATAAATTACTTTCACTTTAAATGAATTACTGACAAAATGCAGAAATAAATGCCATTCACTTTAAATGCAATAGCAGTAGATGCAGGCAATACATGACTTTCACTTTAAATACTTTAGAGTCCATGTACTACAAACTGTCCTTTGTTTTTACTTTAAAGTCTCTTATTTCTGAACACAAAAAATGTCTCTTTATGCCAAAGCCCATATGCAATGATAAGTAATACAAGGAAAGCTCTGACCTTATTCTGAAGAGCAGGAACAAATGTCAGTTTTAAAGGAGACGTGTGTTTTCTTGATATGATGCGATGCTCTGTGCTGACTTGCGATGCTCTGTGTAGACTTGCGATGCTCTGTGCAGACTTGTGATGCTTGCGATATGCTGGCTTGGATATGCTGCTTGCAGGCTTTGGGCTTAGTGGCGGGAAACTATCTGGCTCCATGGATAGCGGTGCGGGCACTCTAGCTCTGGACTTTGGCCTCCCACCATGCATCTCTTTCTCTCTCTAGGGATCGCAGGAGGGTTGGCGCTCTTTCTCTGACTATTTAGCTTTTGCCTCTAAGAGTCGGCTGCAGTTTGACTAATGCACACATTCTATGGTAGCTCCGCTGAGGTGTCTTTGCTTGCTCACTCAGGGAACAGTTGCTGCGTGGCCGTATATGCGGGGGCTCCGCTGCTCTAATGCGCTCTTTACTGTAGAAGTTAGGGAGCGCTATCACTTCGCCCTCTGAGGGTAATAGCTCCACTGTGGCAGGTGCAGCACTATGAAATGTCTTTTGCGCTGTGGCATTAGACGAATTCTAATGTCTCTGACTTTAGTCTAACCAGACAGTCTATTACTCTGTAATTCCTCTAGCGCCGTTCTCTGGAAACAGTAGGTTTAAAGAGCACACCAAATGCTTGAAATACCTTCTTTATTAACTTCAACTTTTCTTCATATATAACACTGCCCCCTCCGCAGCAGATAATCCATTTACATAACACGTGTTGAAAAGATATCACAAAATGGTGGTATGCATAAGATAGTTCAACTGTTCAATCGTGTCATTCCAAATAAAATGGTGGATATATTTCTCTCTTCAGTATCTGTAGTCTGACTTTAAGTTATTTAAGCACTTTATGATCTCTCTGAGAGGTATATCTGAGGTCTAACTAATAGTTCTACTTGCTGAATTTGGTCACAATTTGCAGTATGCAGTTAGCAGTAACTATTTGCAGATTGGTTGAATATGATCTGGTATGGTTGTATGCAATATGGAATTTGAATTGTGAACTTTGTAGTTTAAAATACCTATTTTGGCCTCTCTGCTTCCATAAAACACATCTCTTAGTGGAGTGAATGTCTGTTCAGCTTCTCTCCTCTGGTGTAATGATTCTAGCAGCTCCTGCTAGAGGGATTTTCCACACAGGCTGTGTGTGAGGCTGGCTGTGATTGGTCAAAACTCCTGCCCAGCAACAACAGTTTAACTCTATGCTTTCTGTTATTTTTGCTGTGTCATTGAGCTTAGCTTACATGATATAATGAATCTTAAAGGCATATTATCTTTTCTGCTTTTGTGAACACAATATGTAACAGTTTTATGACATCCAAATATAAAGTCACTGTAAATAACTCTGCTTTTGTCTTTAACACACAAACATAGGAACTGTATTAAGGTTATTGGCAGGTTTATCTGTATAAACAAAAAAGCTATATTAGCAACCTAGGACAGGTCTTAGGGCTCTTTCACACTTGCGTTCTTGTCTTCCGGCATAGAGTTCCGTCGTCGGGGCTCTATGCCGGAAGAATCCTGATCAGGATTATCCTAATGCATTCTGAATGGAATGAAATCCGTTCAGGATGCATCAGAATGTCTTCAGTTCCGGAACGGAACGTTTTTTGGCCGGAGAAAATACTGCAGCATGCTGCGCTTTTTGCTCCGGCCAAAAATCCTGAACACTTGCCGCAAGGCCGGATCCGAAATTAATGCCCATTGAAAGGCATTGATCCGGATCCGGCCTTAAGCTAAACGTCGTTTCGGCGCATTGCCGGGTACGACGTTTAGCTTTTTCTCAATGGTTACCATGGCTGCCGGGACGCTAAAGTCCTGGCAGCCATGGTAAAGTGTAGTGGGGAGCAGCATACTTACCGTCTGTGCAGCTCCCGGGGCGCTCCAGAGTGACGTCAGGGCGCCCCAGGCGCTTGGATGACGTGATCGCATGGCACGTCATCCATGCGCATGGGGTGCTCTGACGTCACTCTGGAGCGCCCCGGGAGCCGCGCGGACTGTAAGTATGCTGCTCCCCCGCTCCCCGCTCCTACTATGGCAACCAGGACTTTAATAGCGTCCTGGCTGCCATAGTAACACTGAAAGCATTTTGAAGACGGATCCGTCTTTTCAGGATCCGGCGTGTACCTCCGGCAAATGGAGTACACGCCGGATCCGGACAATGCAAGTGTGAAAGAGGCCTTAGCTGGCCAGCTACACTTCCACAATGGAAGCGCTCATCTCCCTGTATCCTGCCTCCGCCCCCAACTTGTCAGCAGGGCCACACCGCCTGGGGCGATTGCCTCACTTTGCCTAATTGGCCGTGCGGCCCTGCTGGCGCCCCTGAAACTTTGCACCCAGGGCAATGCCCCCCATGCTACGCCACTGTATACAGGCAGAGATCCAGGTACGGCAGCAGACAGGAAGATGTGGCCAGAAACTAACTGGGTTAAAACCAACATATCCAGATGAACATCCTAGGGTAGTACAGGAACTTGGATGCCCTTATTACTACCGCCCAAAGCAACGGAAAATAGTCCCTTATAAAGCCCAGAGCAGCATGTAATTGAAGGATGGCACAGGCCATTAGTGCTACTAAAATGTTTCTGGATATAGACTCAAGGAGAGCTTGCTTAAATATTCCTTCAGTATCAATCCATCCTTTTAGGGTTTGTGCTGAAGTATTCACATAAGAACTGAATACAAGTAAAATACCTAGTATAGAGAAATTAGACAAAATTAACATTGTGGAAAAGAGTAGGGATTACCAGGACAGCAGCTATGGAAATTTGTTCCAAACCTGGCTACCGATGGCGGGATAAAATTAACCAGTCCGTCGCATGGCACAGTAGTTAGCATTCTCTGAAGTAGTGTCTGTTGTGAGTCTCAACAGGGTGGTGCAGGTATAATGTCCCCTGAAGCTCATCAGCCTAATCAATCTCCAATTACTATGCAAATGAATCAGGGGAACCTTTGACATCCTCTCCTTTCAGGATATTTAATTAAAGACATCACTAATGACACAGAAGGGCAAATAGAGAAACCTCACAAAGTTATTATCAGGAAGCACTGCAAGACATCTTTTCCAACACCAATTCAGATGTCCAAATTACTTGGTGCTTGGTTTGCCTATTTTACTGTGTGCACCTTACTTTGTATTGCTCACCTGGAAACGCACTGGTTTTCATAAAAATGATGGTTAATCTAATAATGGAAATTCCGGCTCTTCTAATTGAGTCAGATTCTTTGGCTCAGCTCAGCAACAAGACCCAGCACCTTTGTCTCCCAAACAAATCTTCCTTTAATAATAATTTTGTAGACAGTCGGCCCATTCCCCTTTTTAAAGAGCTGCAGAGAAAGGAGGAGGCAGGACTAATAATTCATCCATTGATTCTCAAATCAGAACAGTCCAGCTCGTTTTCAGTTTACACATCACTAGGCTCTACTGTACCTCAATGTGCATCCAGTTTCAAACAAAGACATTTGGAGGTTTTTTCATTCACATTTTTGTTTAAAAATCAAGGTATGCTCAATCGACACTGTATTACAGCATTATGTCTTCAACATACAAAGATTTAATGGCTCCAGGGTAGACACTGTCAATGTGATCAGACTGTGAGTGGCTCACCTTGGCTCTCACATCACTAGTATACCTGTAGCTGTGACAACTGTAGGATAGAGTACCAAGGAATCAGTGGTTGAGAGGCATGGCTGCCCACATAGACAATAGCAATAATGTTGTGACATGCCTGCTCTATAGCTGGTGCGCCACTCTGATTAAGACATAACGTGACAAAATAGACTCTACGGAATAGGTTTTTTAACCTGTTCAGTCAAGACACTGAACAAAATGCTCAACCATAGGCTTCCATATTTATTTATTCAGATTATTGAATCCCATGTCTGAATATCTGTATTGTTAGTATGGTTGGAGAACGTGGTTGCTACATGGTAGTTGGACCTTAGGCAACTATGTACTAATAAATCACAAATAAAATGAAAATGTGATAAAGAACTATGATGTATATTGGTTTTTAAAGGAACAGTCCAAGTTGGCTTTAATGTTGTACATGAAGCTCAGTAGAAGTGGCTGTTTGCCAGTGGTTACATCATATTTGCTCACATGTTGCCATGCAATACATATATCCCCTGGAGATAAGTTGCTCTATAGAGGTCTAACGGTCCTATTACATGGGCTAATCATTCACTCGTACATCAGGTGATTGGATCTTTCAGCCAGCACCCAAAATCATTGTTTCTGTGCAGCAGATCGTCCTGTATAGACAAGGATCTGCTGCACAGAAACAATAAAATCTCAAGGGGATGAGCGATCACAGTAGCGGTCGCTTGTCCTCATACAAAGGAGATGATTGTTGCATGTAAATGCAGCTTCATCTCCTCTGACCATCAGTCAGTTATTGGGAACATTTAGATTTTTCCCAATAACTGCTTTAAAGGGTCACTAACGTTAACAAAAATGAGGTTGGGTGTATTTGTATGCGTCCTCAATAGCACTAGATAAATATATGTATGAAAAGGACGCTAAAACAAAATAACTAATCTTTATTATAATGTTGGAATAAGATCTAGGGGGTATCTACCCACACTGCAACTAGCAGCTGAATGAAGCAATCAAAAGTCACTAAATTGTGGGACCTAACAAACTCATGACACCACTCATAGAGGGGTCTGCTTATGTCAGTAGTATGATAGGTGGGTCTCACAAACTAAACCCACCAACACTAGGGGGCATAACACCACATGGTCATGAGTCTGAACCTAAGTGGGGTACTAAACAACAGGATAACTGGCACCAAAAATGTAGCGCCAGATATCACTGTGTTTGCAGTGAATGGCAGCGTGCATAGCATCCACTGCACTGAAAAATATCAGGTGCTGGACTGAGGCATAAATGAGAGCCGCTGTGCCAACAACACCGACTTGCCTGACACTGTCCCATATGGTATATGCTCAACGCGTTTCCGTGCACCAAGTGCACTTCATCAGGAGCAGAATGCACCGTAACTTAAGCCCAAAGCCTCTGGTGTAAGGTTTAACTTGAGGCTAAAACGAAGGGCGGGTGTAGGGTGACCTAACTGTAACCGAGTTCCTCTAGTGTGAGGTACGGCGTAATCACTAAAACCTACAACCCTGCCTAAGCCGTCCACCTCTAGATTGAGGGGCAGCGTACTGGTGTACAACAAATCTGGCGCTATAATGGCCGCGAAGCGGCTCGCAAAATGCTGAGATTAAAAGGGCAAAACCCCGCCCCGCCGGACATGCCCCCGCACTGGCAGCCAATCCGGCCAGGAGGTGCGGCTTGGAAACAACCATTGGCTAGCAGGCGGGCGGAGCAACGTAAGTCCCGGGGAGAGCGCAAGTGCGCCGCAGTGTAAAGGGAACTTAAAGGCGGCTCTACATAAACATAACATCGGAGTATCAGTCTGTAGAGTAATGTCAGTGGAAGGAGATGGATGTGAATGAATGAATATTGATGGAGTACAATTAGGGGCAGAGTGGAATCCTCCATAAAATAAGGAATGATACTTAACACAATAGATGTTAATATATATGGGGCCCAGTGCATACTTAAATAAACGGCACAAAAGAGATGGCATCATTGAGGCCAAAGGGTCTAATAGTATTTAAAGAAAAAATCCACCACGCCTCTTTCTGCAAGAGGATGCGGTTGCAATCACCGCCCCTTGATGTCATTTTGACAAGATCAATCCCCTGGAATTTGACAGAGGACACTCTCCCGCTGTGACATTCAGACACATGACGTGCAATGGGTGTGTCTTTCAATTTTGTCCGCAACATGCTCACCTATGCATCATCTGAGCTCCCTAATGGTTTTGCCGACAGCAAATAGATCACACCCACTGACTGTCACGGCCACGGTTATGGCCGTGACTCCTTGGGAGCCGCATACAGTTGCCCGCGGTTTGGGTAGTTGTTTCAACCGCAGCTTGAGGCATGTTGTTGTGTGCCTCAAGTGCGGTTGCCGCGGACAACAGTGATGTGTGCGGTTCCCTGGGAGTTGTGTGCGTGTGTGTATGCACTTTTGTATGTCTGGTGTGCACTTTGTGTTGTCTGGTGCGCACGGACATCTTCCTTTCACTGTGGCTGCCCGTGGCAACGTTTGGTATGTTGTACATGTGGTGGCAGTGTCCTGGCCTTCGGGCTGTCTCGCAGGACGGCTGCCACCCATGTCGTTGCCTGCGGCAACAGCCACAGTGTGATCTTAGTTTGGTCACTTCCCCTTTATGTGTGTTTCCCTTCTGTGGTGCTGGAAGGGTTAACTCCCTTTCCAGTGTGTGTGGTGTCACTGGGTGTGTCCGACTGTGGGGTGTGGCTTCTTGGCCTATATAGCCTTGGTGTTTGGCATGGCTCAGTAGGTTGCTTCAGTCATGCTTGGCTGGAGCAGCTTCCTGTGCTTATTACCTGCTAGTGAGAGCCACCCCTGTGGTCATAAAGAGAATGTCACTTTATGTTTAATGTCATGTTGTATGTGATGTCCATGTGATGTACTGTTGGGACCTTTGTTCGTTTGGTTTGTGCAGCTAATGGTTCTGGATTCTGTGTGTGCTCAGGGATCCAGTCAGCAAGGCTGTGGCAAGTTGGTGGAACTCCTTAGTTCACCTGCCATTTCCATTAGTCTGTTTCGGTTCCCTTTTTTCCCAGCAGCTTGGCCATTGAGACTCCTGCTCCTCCGTACCTTGGAGGAGTAGGTCGTCTTACCCAGCTCCTAGCTCAGGGATCTGCGGAGGGTAAGTCAGGGCTCCGAGGTTCCTGCGCATGGGTCCTCCTACCTTAAAGGTCGGCCCATGCAGATAGGAGTTAGGGTCAGGTTAGGGATGCTTGAGGAGGTGACCTGCTCCCTATCCTGTTCTCCTGGCCGAGTAGCCACAACATCATCTGACATCGCACGGCTGAGGGTTTCCCCCATCCTCAGCCGTGACACTGACTTACAGTTAAAAAATGACCTAATGAAATAGGTTTTGTCAGATGTGCTGTCGGCAAAACTTTTAGTCTTATCTATAAAGCCACAAAACTTACAGGATCCACAAGGGAACGTCCCTGTTAGAGAACTACGCAACCAGGGCTGTTGTTTTGGACTTATAGACTATGTGTCAACATGTCTTGTAAATTGTTGCTGCATCGATAGATGATGGATGGTCTGGACGGAATCATATTCCCAATGTCTGGATCAGATTTTAGTATGTCCCAGTGATCAATGAGGACATGACGTACAGACTCATGTGCTGTCACGGCCATGGTCATGGTCGTGACTCCTGAACCGCATGCGGTTGTCAGCGGTTTGGTCTGTTGTCAATCACAGGTGAGGGCTGTGGTATTTGCCTCACCTGTGGTTGCCGCTGGCAACAGTATTTATGTGGCAGCATAGCAGCCTGAGCTGTATCCTTGCAGCTTGCTATGTTGTGCATGCGGTTGCCCTTGGCTTGTGTGTTTATGTATGCACTTTGTATGTCTGGTGTGCACGAGGTCTTATGTTTGGTGTGCACTGTGACATTTCCCTTCACTGTGGCTGTCCGTGGCAATGTTTGGTTTATGTACATGTGGTGGCAGTGTGTCGCCCTTCTGGCTGACTCCCAGGACATGGTTGCCACCCATGTCGTTGCCAGCGGTAACAGCCGCAGTGTGATGTGCATTTGGACACTTCCCCTTTAAGTGGTTTCACTCCCTGTAAGTGTTGGAAGGGTTAATTCCCTCTCCTTGTGTGTCATGTGTCTGTGTGGGTGTGGACACTTTGGGCTATTAAGCCTCTTTGGAGATCAGAAGCTGAGGGGGTTCTTCAGCCATGCTTTGCTGGAGACACCCTCCTGTTAATTCCATCTGCCAGTGGGGGCCACCCTTGTGGTCATAAACAAATTGTTATTCTTAAGTTTATGTAATGTCCACTTTATGTTTTCCTTTGTTATGTTATGCACCTATGGATCTGGGTTCCTGTGTGTCTGTGGGTGTGCTGTGTCCATTGGTGTTTGGGTGTGGACACTTGCTTGTATTGCACGGGATCCAGTCTGTGTGTCTGTGGCAGGTAGGTGTGGAAGTGCTTTTCATCCTCCTGCCATATCCATAGGCTGTTTATGTTCTTTTCCCTCTGCAGCTTGGCTAGTGAGACTCCTGTTCCTCCGTGCCTAGGAGGAACAGGTCGTCTTACCCTGCTCCTTGTTCCAGGGCAATCCTGAGGGCTACCAGGGACCCCAAGGTATATGGTGTATGAGCCCTCCCACTTTCAGGGTTGGCTCATATGGTTAGGAGTCAGGGTCAGGTTAGGGACGCGATAGGAGGTGACCTGCTCCCTAATTCTGTCGTCCTGGCCAAGCAGCGCTTCACATCTTCTGGGATCACACGGCTGAGGGTTTTCCCCATCCTCAGCCGTGACATGTGCACTGTCATAAGTCCCAATAATTCTGACAGTGTTGTCACCGATCTCCCTATTTTTAGGGGACAACAGAAGATCCCTATTGGCGCTAAGTGAATGTTGATACGCCTGCCTCAAAAATCGCTGTGGATAGCCACGCCGTCAGAATCTCTGTTGTAGATATTTCGTAGTCACCTTAAAATCATCTAATTGAGAACAATTCCTCCTCACCCTTAAATATTGTCCCTTCAGGATCCCTCTTTTTAGAGCCAAAGGGTGTCCACTCTCCCATTTTAATAAGTTGTTGGTGGCCGTGGGTTTCCTGAACACATTAGTGATAATATGGCCAAATGCATCCAACGAGATCCAGAAAGGAAATGTGAGTGGAATTGATCTCAAATGTAAAAAATAGCCCTAGTTGGTTAATATTAAAGGGAACCTGTCACCGGTATTTTGGGTATAGAGCTGAGGACATGGGTTGCTAGATGGCTACCAGCACATCTGCAATACCCAGTCCCCATAGCTCTGTGTGCTTTTATTGTGTATAAAAACCGATTTGATACATATGCAAATTAACCTGAGATGAGTCAGAGCTTGAAAATATGACTCTTCTCTGGTCACACAAGTAAGATATGACTCTTTTATGTTAATTTGCATATGTATCAAATCGTTTTTTTACACAATAAAAGCACACAGAGCTATGGGGACTGGGTATTGCGGATGTGCTAGTAGCCATCTAGCAACCCGTGTCCTCAGCTCTATACACAAAATCCAGGTGACAGGTTCCCTTTAAGGGCTGCAACAAACTCCTGAAAGGACTCACTGTCACCCCCCACAGGACCAACACATCATCGATGTATCTGATCCAGAGGGGGATGACAAATGTGAATCGCTCCATGTCCTCAGAGAAGACTACCTCTCTCTCCCACTAGCCGAGGTAGAGGTTCGCAAAGTTCGGGGCACAGGGACTGCCCATTGCGACCCCCCTGAGATGGTGGAAGATCCATCCATCAAACAAAAACACATTATGCTTCAGGATGAAATCCAGAAGTTCCATCACAAAAGCATTGTGGCTCCTACAATTTTCGCCTCTTTGCTGAAGAAACGTGAGGACTGCCCTACAACCCAACTCATGAGGAATGGAGCTGTAGAGCACCTCTACGTCCAGGCTGGCTAGTTGTACAGTCGTGGCCAAAAGTTTTGAGAATTACACAAATATTAGTTTTCACAAAGTTTGCTGCTAAACTGCTTTTAGGAACTGTAGGTTTGGTGGACCAAGGAGGTCCAAGAGAAAGCGGACAGAGTAACGGGCGCAAATCCACAACCAGAGATCGAGAACAAATTGGTTTATTCAGGACAACGCGTTTCGGGGTGCATGACCCCTTTATCAAGTCTGGTGGAGCCGCTCGTACCACAGCACGTGTGGTGTCTGGAGCAGTGGTTTCGCCACTGCTCCAGACACCACACGTGCTGTGGTACGAGCGGCTCCACCAGACTTGATAAAGGGGTCATGCACCCCGAAACGCGTTGTCCTGAATAAACCAATTTGTTCTCGATCTCTGGTTGTGGATTTGCGCCCGTTACTCTGTCCGCTTTCTCTTGGACCTCCTTGGTCCACCAAACCTACAGTTCCCACACTCACCCTTTCGGCGGTTCGGCACCGACCAAAGGGTGTTTTTTAGGACAGAGCCGGCGGCACCAACCAACCCTAATATTTACTCAGCTCTCATTGTAGTTGCATCCAATAGGTGCAACTTTAACAGGTGAGCACATTACCTCTCGTCTGAAAAAAGGAAAATAATCCCTTACATATTCACCCTATGAGCGCCTTCTCTTTCTTTTTGTCTACAAACTGCTTTTAGATCTTTGTTTCAGTTGCTTCTGTGATGTAGTGAAATATAATTACACGCACTTCATACGTTTCAAAGGCTTTTATCGACAATTACATGACATTTATGCAAAGAGTCAGTATTTGCAGTGTTGGCCCTTCTTTTTCAGGACCTCTGTAATTCGACTGGGCATGCTCTCAATCAACTTCTGGGCCAATTCCTGACTGATAGCAACCCATTATTTCATAATCACTTCTTGGAGTTGTCAGAATTAGTGGGTTTTTGCTTGTCCACCCGCCTCTTGAGGATTGACCACAAGTTCTCAATGGGATTAAGATCTGGGGAGTTTCCAGGCCATGGACCCAAAATGTCAACGTTTTGGTCCCCGAGCCACTTAGTTATCACTTTTGCCTTATGGCACGGTGCTCTCTCGTGCTGGAAAATGCATTGTTCTTCACCAAACTGTTGTTGGAATGTTGGAAGAAATTGCTGTTGGAGGGTGTTTTGGTACCATTCTTTATTCATGGCTGTGTTTTTGGGCAAAATTGTGAGTAAGCCCACTCCCTTGGATGAGAAGCAACCCCACACATGAAATGTCTCAGGATGTTTTACTGTTGGCATCCTGAGACACCTTTTCTTCTCCGGACAAGCCTTTTTCCTGATGCCCCAAACAATCAGAAAGAGGCTTCATCGGATAATATGACTTTGCCCCAGTCCATTTACCATATTTTCTGCAGAAGATCAATCTGTCCCTGATTTTTTTGGGGGAGAGAGTGGCTTCTTTGCTGCCCTTCTTGACACCAGGCCATCTTCCAAAAGTCTTTGCCTCACTGTGCGTGCAGATGCACTCACACCTGCCTGCTGCCATTCCTGAGCAAGCTCTGCACTGGTGGCACTCCGATCCCGCAGCTGAATCCTCTTTAGGAGACGATCCTGGCGCTTGCTGGACTTTCTTGGACGCGCTGAAGCCTTCTTAACAAGAATTTAACCTCTTTCCTTGAATTCTTGATGATCCTATAAATTGTTGATTGAGGTGCAATCTTAGTAGCCACAATATCCTTGCCTGTGAAGCCATTTTTATGCAACGCAATGATGGCTGCACGCGTTTCTTTGCAGGTCACCATGGTTAACAATAAAAGAACAATGATTTCAAGCATCACCCTCCTTTTAACAGGTCAAGTCTGCCATTTTAACCCAATCAGCCTGACATAATAATCTCCAGCCTTGTGCTCGTCAACATTCTCACCTGAGTTAACAAGACAATTACTGAAATGATCTCAGCAGGTCCTTTAATGACAGCGATGAAATGCAGTGGAAAGTTTTTGAGGGGATTAAGTTAATTTTCATGGCAAAGAAGGACTATGCAATTCATCTGATCACTCTTCATAACATTCTGGAGTATATGCAAATTGCTATTATAAAAACTTAAGCAGCAACTTTTCCAATTTCCAATATTTATGTAATTCTCAAAACTTTTGGCCACGACTGTACATCCTTGTCACAATGGATACCTTTCAAACGTCCCAATACCTCCATAGTGTCTCTGACATATGAGGGTAAACCGATGATAAATGGGCGTAGAACAGTATCCACGTATTTGCTGATGTTAGCAGTGAGGCAGTTGGTCCCAGACACTATCGGCCTGCCTTTTAAAGGGTCACATCCCTTGTGAATTTTGGGAAGACAATAAAAGGCAGCCGTGACTGGGTGTGCAGGTAAGAGAAAAGCTAATTCAGTTTTATCAATTAGTTTATTCTCTAGTGCTCTGTTTAGAATACAGTACAGTTCAGTCCTAAACACTGATGTCCTGTTGTTTAGTACCCCACTTAGGTTCAGAATCATGACCATGTGGTGTTATGCCCCCTAGTATTGGTGGGTTTAGTTTGTGGGACCCACCTATCATACTACTGACATATGCAGACCCCTCTATGAGTGATGTCATGAGTTTGTTAGGTCCCACAATTTAGTGACTTTTGATTGCTTCATTCAGCTGCTAGTTGCAGTGTGGGTAGATACCCCCTAGATCTTATTCGAACATTATAATAAAGATTTGTTATTTTGTTTTACCGTCCTTTTCAGACATATATTTATCGGTCACTAACTTTAAAACAAAACTTTTAATGTCATGAGATAGATCAAAAATTTTAATTGATGGGGGTCTGAGCACTGAGACCCCCACCGATCCCTAGAACGAGGGTAGAGAAGCATGCACATATCACATTCTCTGATATGTGTGTGCTTCTTTCTTCCCATTCTACAGATTGGTGAGGTTCTCAGTGCTCAGACCTCCACCGATCTAAACTTTTCAGATGTCTCTATGACATATCAAAAGTTTTGAAAAAGATAGTGACCCTTTAAGAATTGTCTTGTGTAAAGGGGACTATTAGACTATAAAACACTGATAACATATTCTATATTTACATTACCCAATACAATCTTCAACACCACAGTTTGCGCTATACATAAAAGCTCCCCTGTGTTCAAAAGATCCAATTTAATTATCTGTGAGTGATAATTGTACTAAAAAACTAAATATCTGTATTCTGCTCAAGTGTATGAGAGCAACTCTGTATCTCTCAATCGATAAGACGTGTCATGAATATAGCTTAGTTCTGCAATGTCTGATATGTGATTTACTGTACATACAGTATTTGAAAGCTGTAACAAAAAAAAAAAGAGTATATGAATTGGTTATAGTTATTTCCAATGTCACTTCATTCTCATGTATGTGTGATGTATCGTGTTAATCCGCAGCATAAGCTAGCATGCACAATTGAGGAATGTACCTTACTGACAGGCAGAAAAGCTCGTCATTACAATTTTAATTTTCAATGCATACACAATCCAGTACTTTTAAGGTTACTTTCACACTAGCGTTTACATTTTCCGATATTGAGATCCGTCATAGGAAAAAAACGCTTCCGTTTTGTCCCCATTCATTGTCAATGGGGACAAAAAGTAACTGAACAGAACGGAATGCTCCAGAATGCATTCCGTTCCGTTTGGTTGCATTCTCATACCGGAGAGCAAACGCAGCAAGCTGCAGTTTTCTTTCCTACATGGGATGCAGAGCAAGACTGATCCCTCATGACCCACAATGCAAGTCAATGGGGACGGATCCATTTAACTCTGTTGAGGTCAGTTAATGATAGCAAGGAGTGAGAGCTCAAGAAACTTCAATGACTACTTTTACTTTACTTTTCTACAATAATCCTATATTCTAATGGATGACTTTTAAAGCAATCCTGAAAAGCCAACCTTCATGTCAGCATAATTGTAATGCAGTAAGTGTGGACCCACTGTGTCACTGAACAGATTTCCCTTGGGGCTACTTCTAAGGGTGGTATCTAACTGGCCCCCTGGTCTTCACCTTTTAACCCCTGTACAGGGATCTGGACTATGCTGTAAGGAAACCACCAGGATGCTACCTCTTTAAGTAGTCTCTGTTCAGTGATTGCTGATACATGTGTCATCAAGGAGACAAACAAAATCTTAGACAGTGGATGAGCTGATGTCAGGTCAGGCAGAGTATGTTTAATCCAGTTAATAGTCCAAAGATTGTGTCAGGCAGCACAGGCTCAATACAGGTTTCAGGCAGAAAACAGGAAGGCAGCAGAGGGACAATTGCAGCATTGAGCATGAGAAATCAAAGCAAAATAGCAGCACACCTTCACAGGGACTAGCAAGCTAGAGAACCTAATGCTCAGACACCATTCCATCGGGGAAGACGCATTGTAATACCCAAGGACAGCAGCCATTGGCTGGGGACAGATAAGGCAATTTATGGGGAGAGCACAAATGCACCCTAGAAATCGCAGAAGATAAGAAGCTGGAAGAGGTCCAACAGACAGAAAAGGAAACACTCTGGTGGCCATGCCCACTGATATGAGAGAGAGGATGGCAAGAACAGACCACTCCCTTGACTGGGTTACTGAACGTCTGAGTGTTAAGTGGCCATACACACTAGAATAGAAGAAACACTGGTGGGCACAGACCACCAGTATAACAATGATACGATTTTTTTTCTTAGCACAAGAGGCAATGAACCCAGAAGGAAAGATGGGGTATTGAAGCTTTTATTGAGCCATGCTGGAAGAAGCTACACTTATCCCACGAATATATGCTATGTCATATGATAATTCTAATTAAATCATCTCAAAGTGAAAAACTCTGTCATGTTGTAAAAGAACACTTCACCCTGGGTGTGCTAATCACAATCTTGAATGAAACCTGATTGTCCCCAGAGACACTGCAGAAAGCAGAGACCAAGTAGGCAGTGGAATTCTGCTCTGTAATATAAATTGTACAACCCTATGGAGGAGGAGCTCTCATAGGAAGGAAAAAATATATTGAGTATATAGTATTATGTCTGACTACTGGACTTAGTTAGAGACAGACTTGCTCTTCTAACTTCTTGTTAGGGCTGGTGTCAATCTTTTGTCTACGGGGCCACCAAGGAGTGAAAAAGACTACAAACTGGAAGAGGTGAGCTACCTATAGAGTCTGGTCTGGTCGGTGTTATGTATTAGTTTAGGGAGGGTATAATCTGAGTCTATATTTATTTAGAAGGTCCAACGTGGTGTCTGTATTTGTCCAGTCTGGGGTCTGCATCTGTATTTAGTGGTTCTGGCTTAGTATATTTGGTCTGGTGTTTCAGGCTGCATTTAGTTGGTCCAGCCTGGTTTCTGTATTTTTTTAGAGGTCTGGTCTGGGGTCTGTAATTATGTGTCACAACCAGACAGCTGAGAAGCTCTGACAGAGGCCTTTCAGAACCCCCTCCTTGAGTTCTCTTTGTTGTACTGTTCAGTTCCTCATCTCGTTAGCCTCTCTCAGCTGTCATGGAGTTAGACTGATTGCTTCCCTTTAAATCCCTCCCCATGGTGCATTGCTGGGCGGCTTATACTTCCTCCTGGAGTGTGTGTGCATGCTGATCTTGTTTTCCTGTCTGCTACAAAGTTAAATGCTGAACATTCATCTGTTATTTTCTGGATCCCAGGTGACCCTGACTCCCTCCGTGTCTGGAGTAGGGAGCCGGTGGTCGTGTCCCCTCACTATTGTAGGGTGTTCAGGGGTATATAGTCGAGGTACGTGGATATGCAAACCTCCACCTTTCGGATCTTTGCATAGGCTGAGCAGCCAGGGATAATCTCAGGTCTTGTGCAGGGGTCTCCCTTTTGGTTCCTTAGCTTTGGATCCACTCAGTCATATATGCATGTTGCTTTGTCTTGTTTCCTGTACACCGTCCGTGACATTATGTAGGTAGTGCTCTGTGTTTGGTTCGGTGGTCTGTTCTGGATCTGTATTTAGGGATCCGGTCTAGGCTTCGTGTTTCTTTAGCGAGTACGGTCTGGAGTATTTATTTACATGGTCTGGTCTGGGTTTGTATTTTATTGAGAAAGGGGTCTGACCTGGGTCTGTTCTTGTTTGAGTATCTGCAGTCTGTATTTATGTTGAGGTGTAATGAAGGGGTTGTATGCACTACTTGGACCTGAAATGCCTGATGATCCCATCTTCACTAGTGAGGAAAGACAGCACTGGGTTACACTTATTTTGATAGATATTCCTAAAGAGATTGTCCAGGTGTTTAATACTGATAACTAGTGTTGAGCGAGCATGCTCGGCTGAATGCCAGTTTGGCTTGAGCATCGCTATGCTTGGCACATGGTGGTACTCGGCCGAGTATCGCATGTGCTCAAGCGCAATGCTTGAGTCTCCTCCCCGCATGTTTCTCAACTGCTAAGCAACCAATAAACGTGCAGGTACGTACTTCCCTCACTGCCATGCCAGTAGCCATGTTGGCTACTGGCATTACAGTGATTGGTTGGCAGGTACGCATCATCGTGTGCTATATAGCACCCGATGATGCGTGTTCGGCTCATTCGAAGTCAGGGAGAGCTGAGCATAGGAAGGGACAGATAGTGTAGGGAGTGTAATTGAATATTATTTCTGTAAGAAAACATTTCAGAGACCCAAAAGCCCTTATAAGGACTATTGTGTGTGACAGCAGCAATATATATTTTTAGCGCATCCTGCGCAAAATACCGTGTAATAGGCTGATGCTAACAGTTACATTATTCGCGCCACATCTCCTGTATAAAGTGTGCGCATCCCTAAAATATCAGTGACATCCAGTGCAGTTTTTCCGTAGAATGTGTCCACTGCGGACAGTTAGATTATTCGCGCCACATCTCCTGTGTAAAGTGTGCGCATCCCTAAAATGTCGGTGACATCCAGTGCAGTTTTTCCATAGACGGTGTCCGCTGCGGACAGTTAAATTATCCGCTCCACATCTCCTGTTTAAAGTGTGCGCATCCCTAAAATATCAGTGATATCCAGTGCATTTTTTTTCATAGACGGTGTCCCCTGTGGACAGTTAAATTATCCGCGCGCATATCTCCTGTTTAAAGTGTGCACACCCCTAAAATATCAGTGACATACAGTACACGTTTTCCGTAGATGGTGTCCCCTGCGAACAGTTCAATTATCCGCGCCACATCTCTTGTTTCCAGTGTGCGCTTCCCTAAAATATCAGTGATATCTAGTGCACTTTTTCCTTAGACGGTGTCCGCTTCTGACAGTGACTTTACCAGGCCCACATCTGATGTGTAATGTGTGTGCTTCAAATTTTTTTCTGTGACATAAAATTTTATTTTTCAATAGTCGGTGTCCGCTTCTGACAGTGACCTGACCAGGCCCACACCTGCTGTGTAACGTGTGCGCTTCTAAAAACTTTCTGTAACATAAAATTTAATTTTTCAATAGACAGTGTCCTCTTCTGACAGTCGGGAGTGGGTAATTTGCACGCCCCCCACTTGCCTTCCTTGGATGTAGTAGCCGTTTCTCAGGCTCTCTCTCTGGAATCGGACACTGATTCCCCGTTACCCGTGGTCACCATGTTAGACGCATAAAAGAACATCGAAAGTTGATCTCAGACATCCAGATGGATCATCGACGTCACGGGGACGTGCGATCAGGCAGAAGTTATCTAGAGTCAACAAAGAGGCAGCAGGCCCTCGCCCATGTTTGCGATGGTCCGCTCACCTGCATGCCCTCGCATATCTGTGACATACAGTGTACTTTTTGCGTAGACGCTGCGAACTGTGACATTACCTGTGTTACCTCTCCGGTAAAATGTTTCCTCATCCTTAATGCCAGTGACATTCCCTGAAATTTTTTATTACTCATTCCAATAACAGGGCCTCTTAAGAGTTCTGTATTGTTATTTATCGTCACTATCTCCCCGAGTGGGTAATTTGCGCACCCCCCGCTTGCCTTCCTTGGATGTGGTAGCCGTTTCTCAGGCTCCCTCTCCGGAATCGAACACTGATTCGCCGTTACCCATGGTTCTCATGTTAGAAGCATAAAAGAACATCGAAAGTTGATAGGGCAGACATCCAAATGGATCATCGACGTCAGATCTAGAGTCAACAAAGCGGCAGCAGGCCCTCGCCCATAATGTTTACGATGGTCAGCTCACTTGCAGGCCCTCAACCATAATTTTTTTGATGGTCAGCTAAGCAGCAGGCACTCTCCCATAAGAGTCTGGTCAACACAATCCTCACCGCCGGGGGTCACGTAACTAATTAGCACAGAGGAGTCTCGGTTATCGAAAATAACAAGACAAATCGCTCCACCAACTCAGAACGGCCATGCACCACCACCCACAGAACCGAGAAAGAGCTATCAATCTGTTAATCCTTTATGTGTCCGGCCCGGGTGAGGTTTGCCGTGTTGAGTCAAATTAAGCCGCAGGCTCCACTCCTGGTGGTGCCCTTCTGTCAATTAGTTAAAGGCTGAACGTTGATGTGAACTCAGCCTAAGTCCGTGGATCCGCAAAACACGGACATCGCCGGCACTTAATAGAAAATGCCTGTTCTTGTCCGCAATTGCGGACAAGAAAAGGACATGTTCTATTTTTTTCCGGAACGGAATTGCGGACCCGGAAGTGCTGGTCCACAATACCGGATCCGGGCAGCACATCGTGCTACCCCATAGAAATGAATGGGTCCGCAATTCCGTTGCGCAAAATGCGGAACGAAATTGCAGATGTGTGAATGGACCCTAAGTTTCAGCTTTGCAACCATACTCCCCCAGAACCCAAAGACTTTGGTTTTCCCGTAAGCTGCTCGGCAGTTCATGGAAATAACGCCGCCGGATCGCCTGTCAGATCGTCTTCGAACCTCCGACTTTCATTGTTGATTAATTAAAACATTCTTGGCAAATGCTTTCACTGTGGTTCGTCTTGCGCCGGTCCACGAATTTCACCTCTAGCGGCGCAATACGGATGCCACTGGCCGTCCTTCTTAAGCATGGCCCCAGTTCTGAAAACAAAATTTTTGGCTGAACTTGCACTTTATATACAAGTAAATATACAGGAAAGAATGTTTCCTAACAATGTTTCCTCTAAAATCGATTTCATCTTCGGTTTTGTGCGTATTATTGTCAGCGACCTGTGAGTCCAAGATGCATCCAGACATCCTCCCCATGCTGTTCCTGAACCATTTCAGTGATGATTCCATCAATTTCTGACACTTTCCTATGATCCAGGCACCCTCCCCTCTTCAGAGCAGGGGGTGCATAGTTTAATCCTCGGGTTCTTCCATTGGCTTCCGATGTGTTCGGCCCGAGCACCTGAGCACTGCGGTGCACGATCAACACTACTGATGACCTATCCTTAGGCTAGGTCATCAATATCTGATTGGTGGAAATATGACTCCTGGCACCCTTGTCGATAAGCTGTTTGAAGAGCGTCACGGCCTCTTCCTAAGCCATTAACATCACTTTCATTAGTTACATGACCTGGGTGCAGGTCAGTCCCATTTAAATGAATGGGGCAAACCGTAATCTCATGCACAGCTACTATCTAATAGAAGCACTGTGCCAGATAAGCTGCGCTGAGACCTCTTCAAACAGCTATTCGTTGGGGGTGCCAGGTGTCAGAACCTCACCAATCAGGTACTGATGACCTATGCTGAGGATAGGTCATGAATATTAAACACCCAGAAACCCTGTTGAACAAGTTTTCTTCAACGCCTGTAGTCGAGGTTGGACCAAAATCTGGATAGAAGAATTTACAGACTTTTTCAAACCAGTTTGAAGACTAAAGATTATATTTTCTTTCTGCATTTTTAGAACTACTAGGACCTTCAACAAATCACATGGCATTGAGAATATTTTCATATATCTCAGAAAATGTGTCTATTACAGCAGCCAAATTAGATTTCAGATTATTTGGGTTAAAATCTTCTGTAAAGATTCAAGTTTAGAATCCAGCATTCTCAAATCCAGGAACCTGAACTGCTTCATGATTTCACACTAGATGAACTTGCCTTTAGCACCTCTAATTATAATAGATGTCTCTGACACTGCATTCATCTTCTTAAAACGATGAAAAACAAGATGAAAGAAATCTAAACAAGACTGGTCAATTTATATGCTACCAATGTCTGCTAAACCTGGAAAGGACTGCAGGACCCTATCAATGGCCCTGAAACATATCTTCATACTGATAACATTTGTACATTATTCCCACATGTTCCTCTAGAAAAGGAACATGGACGGTGTCCTGGGAATTCGGTGGAGAAATGCAGATTGGCAGCATGACTATATGTCACCTTCAATTTCCTTCCAGTGTACATGGATCCCTAAGGCAGATATTAGCCGCTCTACACACAGCTTTGGAATTACATTACAGTAGCACATGCATATAATGCTATAATGCTGCTGAATGACTTTTGTTTTGACCTCAACATTGAGAAGCAGAATATATGTCCTCTACAACACACTGAAAATGAAGACAATAAATCACCAATGAATATTCACAATTATCCAGTACAGTATCTTCCCGTAACATCAGTATACAGTCTACTGCATAATTGTAATAATGTACTTAATATTGTAAAGCCCAACTACACACAAATCAAAAAATTCTGGTGATACATGACCTGGACCGATTTCTTTCCCTCATTAACAAAGAATATAAACGTTCTACAGGGTCAAGCCTTGTCAAAGAATAAAATGTACAGCCATTCAGTGCAAAGATCCAGCAAATATGAATATAGATCCTCTTCATTCACCCCTGCATTACCAAAAACTGCTTCCCTTTGCTCAACTTTTAGAAGGCTGTCTGCTTTGGAAATCTCAATATGTTATGGTCCCTCTGGCAATAAGCTCACTACAGGTTGTCTACAACATAGTAAGTGTTCAGTTTCCCTGCAGCATCACCACTGGCGAAATGAGGTATTACACAGTTCCCTTTGAAACCTACCGTATAAGAAACAACAATCTACGATTACCTTACTGTATAATAAAGTTGTCCGACTCCCTCCAAAAAATGAGAGCCAGGAGACTGTAAAATAAACACTTAGTGTGAAAAGAAACACTTAGTGGCGCTGTTCAAATCACAGGGGCAGATTTATCTTAAACCGGCAGCATACGGCAGTCTATGATAACCAGGCGTGCTGACAGATGCTGCACCTAATTTATGAAGAGGCACACACTTCATCGTAAATTAGATGCAACATCCGACAGTCAGTGCGTCTATATATACTTGTCTGGCATAGATTTCATTGTTCTTTTATGGCAGAAAACTGGTGTGAACAATGATAAATGTGGCGGGGCCACCGACCTCGTCTACTCCCCATCCTCAACACACACCCTTTATGGAAAAGTAGCAAGGCCGGCAGAGAAATGTCAGTTGCGCAAAATTTTTTGCACAAGTGGCATTGAAAAAGGTTCCAAACATTCAGTTTGCGGCTTTTTCACAACAGTTTTCTGGCGTAACTTAATGATAAATCCCCCCCCCCCCCATGTCAATAATACAGGATGCTCATTCCCCTTGATGGCTCACAAGGTAAGATATTAGGAAACAATGACATCTAGCCCTTCAGATATAAAACTTATGCTTCCACTAAGACCCTAACTGTTTAAAGCAGTAAGCACCCCATTCTCTTTAATATGAAGTGCTCAAAGAGGTTCTCTAACCAAATAAATCATTCTACAGAAGTGACTGCGCATCACTGAATGATGAAGGATCGCTTACTTTGCATCTGTCACAATTGTTTGATTGCACTATTAGTTTTTGACCCTGATCTTGTTCTCTTACCTTGGCCAGTTTGACTTTATTTATTAACTTGTGCCTCTTTTTACTCCAGAAATCTTTGGTACTTCTCTGTTCAGAAAACTTTTTACTGTGCCAATTGGTCCTACACTTACAACTGATGAACAAAAAGGTAACAATGTTTAGAACTTTTGACTTTCAGGCTCCATATCTCACCATCCACTACAGCTTCGAATGTCAGACTACCATCATTTTATAGACAATCATTTTGGCTCTCTCATACATAAATTAGACTTGCAACTATTTAGCATATGATTAGTAATGCAGATTGTTGTCATGTAACGGCATTGTTACTGTTTTGCTCCTAAAGTTCTACATTTTAATTATTTTGTTAGTATTTTGTAAATCCACCTTTGGCTTTCAACACTTCCTGAATCCTTCTGGGCATGCTCTCGATCAGATTCAAGCAGATCTCAATCTTTTCCCAGGTCTCTGCTACACGTTCCCAATGTTGGTGCATACTGGTCCACTCACTTGAGTACGAATACAGCTTTTTCTTCAACTCTACCCACAATTGTTTTATTGAGGTCTAAGGACTCTGGGGGCCAATCCTGCACCTCTACCTTATTGTCATTGAACCATTTCTTCGACAATCTTGATGCATGCTTTAGGCCGTTGTCCTGCTGGAACACTATGTCGTCTTTTCATACCCGTCAGTGTAACTTATTGATTGTGACACAGCCAGATGACTATAAGATTTCCGTAGTTAATTTCCTCATCCAACAGAAGAGCTACTGTAACACAAATTGCTGAAAAAGTCAGTGCTGGTGCAGGCATGGATGGGAGGAGTGGTATTTGATATGCTGGTGGTAGTAGCACTCACCGTTCACAGTAGCAATCTCCCTCTGGTGCTCCCTAGGGGTGTGCCCTTTCTTCCCCAAAGGCACACACTAGTATTGGAGCTCCTGCCTGGTGGTAGATGGGCCCCTGATGGACTAGGGTTGGATGAGTGCAAGGGAAGAATGCAGTTGCATGGGCCAGTGAATGGTAGAGACAATAACCAGGCCTGTTGATTGCAATAAATATGGCTCCTCTTTACTGAATTTGTTGATAGGTGCAGCAGCACAAATAGCAGCAAATGGCACAGTTCAAAGGTAGATAGATCATGGTGCAGTCCTCTCTTAATAGCAGTGTACAAGCAACAATGATGGTAGTACTCCCTTGCTCTCTCTCTAAAAAACCTTTACAGTCTTTCAGCATAATCACAGGCATGCAATGAGGTTCTTATTAAAGGGAACCTGTCATCAACTTTATGCTGACCTCACTGAGGGCAGTATAAAGCAGTGACAGAAATGCTGATTTTAGCGGTGTGACTGACAATAATGAGCTAAAAGTATGTGGTTGCTGAGAACCAGCGTCATAATCATTGCAGTCCAGGCCTTGGAAAGAGTCAAATCTACCTGAGAAGAGTCCTGGTTATTATAATCTCCTGCTCTCCCGCCCACCTGCTGATGATTGGCAGTTCCCTGCTAGACAGAAAGGGAGAAAACTAGGTAGAAGACTGTAAATCATTCGCAGGTGGGCAGGGGAGCATGAATTCATGAATAACCAGGACTCTTCTCAGGTGGCCGGGACTCTTTTCCAGGCCCAGTCTGCAATGATTGTGATGCTGGTTCTCTGCAACCACTTACTTTTAAATGACAGACCGCTGAAATCAACTCACCTGTCTCAACTTTATTCCACCTTTAGTATGGGCAACATAAAGTTGATGACAGGTTCCCTTTAACTTCTTATTCAGTTCTCGTACTGAGGTGTGCAGAACTTAGATACAAGTGGCCAGTTTATCTCAAAGTATGGAGGATTCTTTAGCAGTGTTTCCTCTCCATAGCAGCAAAGTCTTTCTGCCATAAATGTGCACAATACCTTGCTTTCTGAGCCCAATACACAGCATTGTGAGTTCTGGGCTTCCTTCCCTTTTAGGGGTACTTTGATAGTAAGATAGCTTTTCTTGCGGCTGTATGCTCAGAGAAAAGATTACTCGGATCTTGGGCCTCATTCCACTTACACATATTTCCTGTTGATTTCCTCAGACAAGACTAACGCGTACCTAGTCCATCACCTGCTATTCTAAAAAGTCTGCCAAACATTAACTGTTAGATTGCTGATACTGTGCTATTGAGTTCACATGAAACAACAAATCACAGCAATTGACTCAAGAACATGGCATTGATCCTTTGCAGTAGTCCTACTGGGTTACTTTACTGGCTATGATAGAAAGGTATCAGATCATATAGGACTTCACAGTCTGTAGCCTCAGATCGGTAAGAGTACCCTTGCTGACCCCTTCTCTGCAGAAAGTTTATAAAATGGACATGTGAGCATCAGAGCTGGACCATGGACAATCAAGAAGGTGGTCTGATCTGATGAATCATGTTCTCTTTTACATCTGAATTGCTGGGTGCATGTGTATCGCTTATCTAAGATAACTATGAATGGCTAGGTGCTTGTGTGTCACCTGAGGGAAGAATAGTGTCAGAATGAACTGTGGGAAGAAGGCTAGTTGGCCAATGCTTTGGGTAATGTTTTGCTGGGAAGCCTTGGATCCCAGTATCTATGTGGATGTTACTGTAACAGTGTTTGATGACCACTCACGTTCCCCTACTCAGCGCCACAGTACTAGGCTCCATGTTCAGGCAAGCATTGTCCTTCTTGGCCGCCTCTTTCATTCTCCACATCCGGCTGCTTTACGAGGCTGGTAGCTGCAGTAATCTGTTGACAGTGTCTTCCTGGTCCTGGTCTCTGTCCTGGCAGGCATCATTCTTCCTGGAACTTGCTCCATGGTCTCTTTCTAGCCCTGCACATTGCATGCATTCCAGCTGGTTCCCTGTAGGGTTCGGCACATCACTTCCTGTTCTTTAAAGGTTTTGCACATGTGACCAATCCCAGACATCCTGCACCTATACAAAGTAGTACAGCCCCCTTCCCAGGTGCCTGAACTTCAAAGGTCCTTGTGTCCTGCAAAGGTAGAATTTGTCTGTGCTTGGGTTTCTGTGTTCCTGACCCATGCTTGTCTTCTGGATCCCGCTACCTGTCTGATCCTTGCCTGCTATGTTTCGACTCTCCTGTTGCTGACCCGGATTGCCTGACCTGTATCTGTGCCACCTGCCCTGACCCATTGCTTGTATGACTATGCTTCTGCTTCATCTTTGGTCCTGCACTGTCGCTCCTGGTTATGACTTGGCCTGTTGACTACATTCATACCTCTGGTACCTTGCTCTGGTACCCCCAGGTTTGCCTGGACCAGCTGCCTTGTGTGCCAACCCTCCTCAAGAGCTAGCAACCTGGTGTTCTCCTCGGAAAAGCCTATCCCCACCGTTTGGGGTACTGCGAGGAACAAGGAATTCACTTAGACAACGCCCTTAAAGGAGGTAGGACACGTAACACAGTGGTTTCACACCCGCTGGTTTGTGACATTTACTTTGACACATACCACCTAATCATTATGTTGACCAAGTAATTGTCACCGCCAGTTCTGTAAGAAGGTCTGGCAGACGTTCTCCTCTACCTCTTGCATGACGTTCTTTGTTTTGGTTTCACTTTGTCATCTCCTTTCCTTCTCCCAGGTGTCACCTATTTAGACTAAATGTCTCCCTTTTATATTCCCTCCCATACTGCCTCACTTTGCGGTTTATACTACTTCCTGGATGAGGTGTTCACTGCTGGAGGCTGCTGCTGCTGTTTCCTCAGATAAGTCTTTTTCCTTTATTTGTGTTTCCTTTCTGGCTTGATTCTAGGAGACCCTGACTCTGTCCGTATTAAGTGCAGGGAGTTGGTGGTCATGTCCCCTCACTATTATAGGGTTTCCACGTGTCACACAGTATTAGGTACGTGGGCATGCAATCGTCTACCATAGAGACCCTTGCATGGGCATAGCAGTCAGGGAGAGCTCTAGGGGTTTTATAGGGCTCACCCATATGCTCCTTAGTTTGGGATCAAGCCAGTCAGATGTTTATTTATAAGTTCCAGCTTTCTGCAACATCATCTGTGACATTATAAACCGCCATAACCGTCTTAAGCATGGATCCGGGTTCAGCCTTGATTGACCGCATGCAAGGTCTTTCGCTGGAGGTAGCAGATCTCCGTAAAACTGTGTCTCAGTTTCAGGTGACCGGTTCTGCTGGCGTTCATGGAGTTTGTTCCGAGCCTAAGATCTCGCTTCCGGATACATTCTCCGGATATAGTGAGAATTTTGTTCGCTTTAGAGAGGCTTGCAAACTCAATTTTTCGCCTACTTCCCCATTCCTCTGGTGATGAGGAGCAGAGGGTGGGGATCATCATCTCGCTGCTCAGGGATAATGCTCAGTCTTGGGCCTTTTTGCTGCCGGTGGGAGCACGGCCCCTCCGATCGGTGAATTTTTTGTAGCCCTGGGGCAGATATATGATGACCCGGATCGTATTGCTCTGGCTGAATCTAAACTGCGTCTTTTATGCCAGGGTAAACAGTCCGCATAGATATATTGTTCTGAATTTCGGAGATGGGCAGCTGATACTGGTTGGAATGATGCTGGACTCCGAAGTCAATTTTGCCATGGTCTTTCAGAAAGATTGAAAGATGCATTTGCTTTTCATGAGAGACCAGCCTTGTTAGAGTCTGCCATGTCTCTAGCTGTTCGTATTGACAGGCGTCTTAGAGAGAGAGAGGAGACTACTCCTTCCTGTCATATTCAGCCCAAGGACAGTGGCGCTGTCTCATTCAGTGCACAGGGGTCTCAGTCATGCAGCTGGGTTTGCTTGCCTCTGATAGTAGAGGATTCAGCTCTCAGAGGAGGGTTTGTTTCTGTTGTGGGGGTATAAATCACTTGGCTAATGTTTGCCCCTTTAGGAGATTCATGGAGTCTTCTGAGGGTAATAAAAGAAAAACAAAAAGAAAAAAAAAACTCTAAAAACTTTCCATTTGCTACTATTGGCAAGGTTGATGCGGAAATTGAAGGTTTGCCGTTTACTTGTAGTTCCCGTTTTCTCCTACCTGCCAGGGTGGCGCTAGACAGCAAGAACATTGTTTGTGAGATTTTTGTAGATGGTGGAGCAGCTGTCAATCTCATTGATAATCAATTTGCAATAATGCATGGTTTCCAGGTATGCACTTTGGAAAAGGATTTACCTGTTTTTGCTATTGATTCCGCTCCACTTTCTCAAAGATCATTAAAGGGCATAGTTCACAATATCCGTTTGACTGTGGGTGACACTCATGTTGAGGATATGTCGTGTTTCGTCCTAAGTGGATTACCTACTCCTCTAGTCTTGGGGCTACCCTGGCTCACTAAACATAACCCCACCATTGATTGGCAAGCAAGGCAAATAAATGGTTGGAGTGAGTTTTGCAGAGAGAATTGCCTCACGGCATCTCTTTTAGAGGTTTCTACCAAGACTGTACCATCTTTTCTCTCAAAATTTTTGGATGTGTTTTCCGAGAGTGGTATCCAGGAGTTGCCCCCTCACCGGGAGTATGACTGCCCTATTAATCTCATCCCAGGCGCCAAGCTGCCAAAATCACGTTTATACAATCTCTCCCCACCTGAAAATGCGTACTTATATCTCTGAGAGCCTGAGAAAGGGACACATCCAACCTTCGAAGTCACCTGTTGCCACATTTTTTTTTTTTTTTTAAGAAAAAAGATGGTTCTTTAAGACCTTGTCTGGATTTCAGGGAGCTGAACCGTATCACGATTCGTGACCCATATCCGCTTCCTCTGATCCCAGACTTGTTTAACCAGATTGTTGGGGCTAAAGTTTTTTCTAAGTTGGATTCAAGAGGGGCATACAACCTAGTCAAGGTCAGGGAAGGGGACGAATGGAAGATGGCCTTCAATACCCCTGAGGGTCATTTCAAGAATTTGGTTATGCCCTTTGGTTTGATGAATGCTACGGCCGTCTTCCAACATTTTGTGAACAGCATTTTTTATAATTTAATGGGGAAATTTGTACTGGTGCATCTAGATGCCATTTTAATTTTTTCTCCTGATTTCAAGACTCATCAAGACCACCTACGTCAGGTCTTGCTGATTCTGCGGGAGAATAAATTGTACGCTAAACTGGAAAAATGTGTGTTTGCGGTTCCGGAGATTCAATTTCTTGGTTTTCTTCTCTCCGCTTCTGGTTTTCGCATGGACCCTGAGAAGAACCGCACTGTGCCTGATTGGGAGCTTCCTGAGAATCAGAAGGCGCTGATGCGGTTTTTGGGTTTTGCCAATTATTACAGAAAGTTCATTTTGAATTATTCCTCTGTTGTTAAGCCACTCATTGATATGACTAAAAAAGGGGTAGATTTGTCCTTGTGGTCGGTAGATGCGCTTAAAGCCTTTTCTAGTATCAAAGAGAGTTTTGCTTTCGCTCCCATTTTGGTACAACCTGATGTCTCTCCACCTTTTATTGTTGAAGTGGACGCTTCTGAGATGGGTGTGGGTGCGGTCTTATCTCAGGGTCCCTCGCCTGCCAAATGGCGACCGTGTGCCTTTTTCTCAAGGAAACTCTCCTCTGCAGAGAGAAATTCCGATGTGGGAGATAAGGAGTTGTTGGCCGTCAAATTTGCTTTTGAGGAATGGCGCCATTGGTTAGAGGGAGCCAGACACCCTATTACCGTGTTTACCGACCATAAGAATCTGTCCTACTTGGAATCGGCCAAGCGTCTGAACCACGAGACAGGTCAGATGGTCTTTGTTCTTCTCTAGGTTTAATTTTGTTGTCACGTTCCGCCCTGGGGTTAAAAATGTGAAGGCGGATGCCCTGTCACATTGTTTTCCGGGAGGGGGGAACTTTGAAGACCCGGGTCCCATTTTGGCTGAAGGGGTGGTCGTCTCTGCTCTTTATCCTGATTTGGAGGCAGAGGTTCAGGCAGCCCAGGCAGAGGCTCCTGATCTTTGTCCTCCTGGGAGGTTGTTTGTGCCTCTCGCTTTACGGACACAAGGTTTTAAAAGAGCACCACGATAGGGTCCTTGCTGGGCACCCGGGGAGTAGAGCCACAGTGGATCTCATTGCTCGGAGATTCTGGTGGCCAGCTCTTCGTAAAACGGTTGAGGGTTTTGTGGCAGCCTGCGAGACCTGCGGCGTGCCAAGGTCCCTCATTCACGGCCATCGGGTTCTCTCCATGGACTTCATTACGGACCTGCCTCGTTCCTCGGGGAAGACTGTGATTTTGGTGGTAGTGGACCGTTTTAGCAAAATGGCGCATTTTATTCCCTTTCCTGGGTTACCCAATGCTAAAACATTGGCGCAAGCGTTTGTTGATCACATTGTTAAATTGCATGGCATTCTTTCAGACATCGTTTCTGAAAGGGGCACGCAATTTGTTTCCAGATTCTGGAAGGCCTTCTGTTCTTGCTTGGGGATTCGGTTGTCGTTCTCGTCTGCTTTTCACCCGCAGTCGAATGGTCAGACCGAATGCGTCAATCAGAATCTGGAGACATATCTGCTCTGTTTTGTGTCGGAGAATCAGGAGGATTGGTATTCTTTTTTGTACCTTGCTGAGTTTACTTTAAATAACCGTCGCCAGGAGTCCTCTGATAAGTCACAATTTTTTGGTGCATATGGCTTTCATCCGCAGTTTGGGACATTCTTTGGAGAGGAGTCTTCTGGTTTACCTGATGAGGAGAGACGAACTGATGAAACATCTGTGGGATGTGCTGGAACAAAAAAGTCAGATCCATGGAAGCCCCACTTTGAAACTTACAGGATCTAACAGAAGACATCATTAGAGGTCTTGTGGAGTCTGTTCCTCAATGGTTTAGAAATGTTGCAGCATAAAAGAGCCCTAAACAATATTAGGCAGATGGTTTTAATGATCTGGTTGATAGGTAGATAAAATATAACAATGAGCTTAAAATAATTATGATACTGTGTGCCTGTAATGCACAATATACTGAGTAAGATACGCATGAACAAAGGCTATATACGAAGGATATATTTAATTCGGTAAGCTCTGAATTTCCCTTAGCTTTGGATAAACATCTAGTCGCATGAATCTAATGGAGTCATTGTTTGATTCCAGAGAAGGAAGTTTTTTGTTTTATATGAAAGAGTAATAGCGAGGACATTAATGAAGCCAGAATACCCGAGGCAATCTCTTTTTTTCAACATATACAATGTCCTTTGAGACAAGGCTTTTCTTTTAAGTACTGCACTTTGCAGTAAGTCTTCTTCAATGCCTGTTTCCCCATGCATGTCCTCTTAGTGTCTGACACATAGACAGTGGTTTATTTTCTGTAGGCTATAGGTAAGCACTCTCTGCATGATGTGTGCCCCTCCCTCCCATATTGAGAACGCATTATTTGCTAGACCTATTAGGGATATAATTCCATCCTCTCTGCTGCATCCAGAAAACCTGCAGGAGCATAAACTACTCGCAACCTTCCATAGAATCGATATCCAAATGAGATCCAAAAGCATTGGAATTAGATGAGAAAGCTGATGCGTGCTTATAAATAGAGCTGCAAAATTCTCACCTTCCTGCCTCTCTCTGCATCTGCTGCTGGTCCTCAGAGGCAACACAAACACCCCCAAGGACATAGAAAGTAGTGACAATGATACCATCACTGGATGACACTGCAAAGACTTGGAAAATAGCATCTAACTATCAACTAAGAACACCTATCGATGAAGTATGACTGAACTGACATAATAGTATTTTAGTTACCTGATATGGTTTAGGCAGCACGGTGGCTCAGCGGTTAGCACTGGTGCCTTGCAGCGTTGGGGTCCTAGGTTTCAAATCCGACCAAGGAAAACATCTGCATGGAGTTTGTATGTTCTCCCTGTGTTTGCGTGGGTTTCCTCCCACACCCTGAAAACATACTGATAAGGAACTTAAATTGTGAGCCCCATTGGGGACAGAGTGATGATAATGTCTGTAAAAAAGCGCTGCGGAATATGTCAGCGCTATATATGTGAGTATAATAAAATATGGCACAGGCAGGTGTAAAATAATGAAATACTGGTACTTACCTGTTGAATCGCCTGCTGCTCAAGCACTACTCTTCTAGTCCTCCCTGTTTACAGGGCTATAGCCCTGACATCACATCGACAACACGTGAGCACTGCAACCTATCAATGTGTCTTTGAGGCATGTGATTGGCTGCAGCAGTCAGATGTTGTTGATGTGACATCAAGGCTGCAGCTCTAAAAAAAAAAAGAAAAAGGGGGAGGACCAAAACAGCATCACAGTCCCCCTCCCCCTCACTGCTTTGCCACTGCCTATCCCTGGCAATCAAGGGAACCAGAAAGCTTGCGCAGCTTGGGTGAAATGAGAAAAACGGTGATGCCCTTAATGCACCAAAGACCTCGTTTGCATAAAAGTATCATAACCTAGGAACTAAGCCTCGGATCAACAAAAGAAAAACAGTGTTGTAATCAGATCAACCATGGCTATGGATAGGGAGATAGCTGGTGACAGATTCCTTTAACCCCTTAACACATAATGCTGTACATGTACATTATACGTAAGGTCTTGTATGAAGTGGGCTGCTGTGCAGACCCCTTTACATAGATGGCGGGTGCTGGCTGTATAATACAGCATGCAACCCAGCCGGAATGACTAGGACTGGCGATGACACCAAAACTGGTCATTTAACCCCTCAGATGCTGTATTCAATAGCGATCGCAGCATCTGTGAGGTTAGGCAGAAGGGATTCTGTCATCAGAAATTACTCCTATAACCTAAATATATGGCAATGTCCCTAGTAATTCAGTGAATCCTAAAGTGACTTTATCAAATGATCCTGTGGCTCTATAATCATAAAAAAGACGTTTATATCACCTGCCAATCGCTTCAAAATGTGTCCAAGGGGAGCTCTCATGGTGAAAGGTGCCCGGCTGCAGCCATCTCGCTTATGTGCCCAGCGCCACCTCCTCAAGTCAAATCGCTGTCCTCCCTCTTATTATATCCGCCTACTTCAGTTCGTGGCCTCCTCTGTAACTTCCGCTCGCTTCACTCAGATCCCGCACGTGCGCACTAGGTATAACCCTGATGCGCCCGTGCAGACTACTGGCATCGGCCTCGTTTAGCGAAGTGCGCATGCGCCGGACGGCGCACTTCGCTCGAACCTCCACAGACCTTCCTATTACAGCCCATACCATCCATCGCGGCTTCGTTTAGCGAAGTGCGCATGCGCCAGACGGCGCACTTCGCTCGAACCTCCACAGACCGCCCTATTACAGCCCATGCCAGCCAAATTGTGAATAAAAACTGAATGCAATGATGTGGAGATGGCAAATGTCAATATTTTATTTGTAATAGAACGTAGATGACAGATCAAACGTTTAATCCGAGTAAATGTATCATTTTAAAGGAAAAATACGTTGATTCAAATTTTCACGGTGTCAACAAATCCCAAAAAAGTTGGGACAAGTAGCAATAAGAGGCTGGAAAAAGTAAATTTGAGCATAACGAAGAGCTGGAAGACCAATTAACACTAATTAGGTCAATTGGCAACATGATTGGGTATAAAAAGAGCTTCTCAGAGCGGCAGTGTCTCTCAGAAGCCAAGATGGGTAGAGGATCACCAATTCCCACAATGTTGCGCAGAAAGATAGTGGAGCAATATCAGAAAGGTGTTACCCAGCGAAAAATTGCAAAGACTTTGCATCTATCATCATCAACTGTGCATAACATCATCCGAAGATTCAGAGAATCTGGAACAATCTCTGTGCGTAAGGGTCAAGGCCGTAAAACCATACTGGATGCCTGTGATCTCCGGGCCCTTAAACGACACTGCACCACAAACAGGAATGCTACTGTAAAGGAAATCACAGAATGGGCTCAGGAATACTTCCAGAAACCATTGTCAGTGAACACAATCCACCGTGCCATCCGCCGTTGCCAGCTGAAACTCTACAGTGCAAAGAAGAAGCCATTTCTAAGCAAGATCCACAAGCTCAGGCGTTTTCACTGGGCCAGGGATCATTTAAAATGGAGTGTGGCAAAATGGAAGACTGTTCTGTGGTCAGACGAGTCATGATTTGAAGTTCTTTTTGGAAATCTGGGACGCCATGTCATCCGGACCAAAGAGGACAAGGACAACCCAAGTTGTTATCAATGCTCAGTTCAGAAGCCTGCATCTCTGATGGTATGGGGTTGCATGAGTGCGTGTGGCATGGGCAGCTTGCATGTCTAGAAAGGCACCATCAATGCAGAAAAATATATTCAGGTTCTAGAACAACATATGCTCCCATCCAGACGTCTTCTCTTTCAGGAAAGACTCTGCATTTTTCAACAAGATAATGCCAGACCACATTCTGCATCAATCACAACATCATGGCTGAGTAGGAGAAGGATCCGGGTACTGAAATGGCCAGTCTGCAGTCCAGATCTTTCACCTATAGAGACCATTTGGCGCATCATAAAGAGGAAGGTGCAACAAAGAAGGCCCAAGACGATTGAACAGTTAGAGGCCTGTATTAGACAAGAATGGGAGAGCATTCCTATTTCTAAACTTGAGAAACTGGTCTCCTCGGTCCCCAGACGTCTGTTGAGTGTTGTAAGAAGAAGGGGAGATGCCACACAGTGGTGAAAATGGCCTTGTCCCAACTTTTTGGGGATTTGTTGACACCATGAAATTCTGATTCAACATATTTTTCCCTTAAAATGGTACATTTTCTCAGTTTAAAATTTTGTTCCGTGATTTATGTTCTATTCTGAATAAAATATTAGAAGTTGGCACCTCCACATCATTGCATTCAGTTTTTATTCACGATTTGCATAGTGTCCTAACTTTTTTGGAATCCGGTTTGTATAATGGACACTATGGGGAGGCTATTCACAATAAGGAATAGTGGCAGTTGAAAAGATATTGGCACATATATATGCCAACAATATGTATATAATCACCTATAAATATTGTGGGGATGTGCTCGTGGTAGGCTACGGTAGCGGCGGCACTATTGAGGCACCCACAGACAGTCTTTGTGATACACCGTGACTTTATTCACACCAAAGGCATAACAGGCAATGTGCAGACCACACAGGTGCATATTCACATAGTGCATAAAACAAAAGTCCTTCCATAGGAAATAAACAGCAGGTTTGAGTCACCTTGTTTTGGACAGACCACAGCGGTCGTGCAGGCTTGTAAGCTACCTGCCTTTGTCTCCCTCAGGCCAGAGCCCCTTCGGCTCGTAGCACCACAGGTCCCAGGGCTATCCTTCAATGTGTGCTGCGCCCAGACTCTCCTTCACCAGCACTGACTCTGTCTGTGGAAATCTCCAGCACAGCAAGACACACCCCACCCCCATCATCAGCAGGCTGGGTTCTTAAAGGCCAAGCTCCACCAAAAACCTGGGCTGGCCGTGGGGAACAGGCACCCCCCCACTCTTTACCTGTTCCCAGTAAGAACCGGCCCGGACACGCTGCGCCAGGAGCATTCGCCGCTGTAACCGCAATGATCCGGTTCTTACTCCACCGAGGCCAGGACCTCTGGTGGCACGTATCGTCCGTCCATTATTATTCCGGGGACTCTCCTACAATATGTATAAACACAGCCCCAAGGGGACAATTTTTATTATATATTCTATCAATTTATATTATTATTTTCAGTTGAACATGGGCATAGTAATTATAAGGAAGCCGATATATATATATATATATATATATATATATATCTTTATACACAACATTATTTATAGTGTCCCCATAAGTGGTGTGTTTTTTATATATATATATATTATATATATATATATATATATATATACTCTAGGAAAAATGAGCGGCACTCCAGAAGTAAAAGTGGTGAACCCTTTATTCACACCAGTGGTGCAACGTTTCGGCTCAGATCGCGAGCCTTCCTCAAGCAAAGAAACAACTCAAATGACAGTGATTATATAAGGGATACAAGACATGTGATCACAACTAAGTGGGTGTGTCCAACAATTCATGAGATACATAAAAGATGATTAAATACACATCATATTGATCAATATAACAAAAGTGGGAGGGCTGATCATCATTGGAGACAGTGATGAAGGTGAAATATAGAGCTATGCACGGATCAAGTACATAAACATAATCAAGTAATGTGCCAACATGTGATGTGAACATTATACATAAATATCTGGGGGAGGAGCAGGGGAGTAATGATGCAGAACATACCGATACAGTAAGGAGGCTCATGATGTGCCGTGGAGTCGGCGTTGTGAATGTCTTCATGCGCAGGCGTGGCTATACACCAATAGCAGGCGCTCAGCTGACCAGAGATGCTGTACGTCAGCACGATGCGCCGGCTGCCCCACGTCATTGCGGACGTCATCCAGAAGGCACACGATGTGTGATCCTGTGCGCATGCTCAGTAGAGAATCGAGCTGAATGCGCCATCTTGGTTGTTGGAGAGCTGCCCACAAAGCCACACTTTGCGAATCACACCCAACCAAAGACAAGAACGGGCATAAGGGGTTGAACAAGGGCACTGGGGATCCCAATTATACAGGATACCCATATACCGCCTCCTGGCAGTAAATCCATCGCAACTGCGGTAACCCATATACCGCCTCCTGGCAGTAAATCCATCGCAACTGCGGTAACCGCAGTATCTGCGAGGATAACGCCAGGTGTCTCTACCCCCCAACCTGCCCGAGAGGGATCTCCTCTGTATGGTTCACAGGTGCTGCAAAGGCGCATGCAGACCAGCTCCCAATACCAAAAAAAAAAAGGGGGGGGGATAATGATGGGGTGTCAAAAATACGGTGTCTGCCACGCCTGCCAGTAACAAAACCAAACAAAACATAAACATAAAATATAAATATCATGAAGTGAACCCCTTCCGTGGTATGCTGCATATACTCCGACCATATGTTCCAGACCCCATAGTGCAGAGTAAAAGTGATCTAGAAAAAAGAGAAAAAATATTAGAATGAGAGAATCATGAGTTGTATAACTCTCAACGTGTGTACACAATGATGCATGACAATATCAGGCAATGGCGAGAGGGCAAACCAACCTCACATAACATCCCCAAAGTTGTAATCAGCGTTCAGGCCCTTAGGCTTCAAGCTATCCAGCTTGTGGATCCAACTCAATTCTCTGCGTTTCAGTATCCTGGATCTATCCCCCCCTCGCCGAGGCTGGGGTATATGATCCAGGATCCAACACCTCAAGTCTCCTTCTTTGTGTTTAGCCTCAGTGAAGTGTTTCGCTAAAGGCAAATCCAGCCGTTTTTTGCGTATACTGAGGCGGTGATTGTTGAGGCGGGTCTTCAATTCAGTTGTTGTCTCACCCACATACAGTAACTTGCATGGGCAAGACAACACATAGATGACATGATTAGAGTCACAGGTTAGATGAAATGAGATGGCATAGGATACACCGGTATTAGGGTGTATAAAATACCTCCCCTTGCGGATATACCTGCAATTGACGCAGTTTAGGCAGGGAAAACAGCCTAAGCCAGACTGGGTCAATTTGGTTTGCTTCAAAGATCCCCTGGGGCCAAGATCAGCCTTGACCAACTGATCACGCAAATTCCGTGATCGGCGGTATGATGACATTGGTGGACATGAGAACTCAGGGATATCTTTGAAGCATGTACCCAACAGTCCCCAATGTTTATTCAATATCCTATTTATTTTAGGACTGAGTTCAGTATATACTGAAACAAACGGAATCCTGGCCTTTTTCTGGACAGTATCTCGTTTGGTCAGTAATTCAGTCCTATCGAGTACTCTGTCCATGTGTTCGTTCAACAGTGGCTTCGGGTAACCCCTATCTTGAAACCTTACTGCCATGGAATTCAGAGTCGCATCAAGCTTGCTCTCATCAGAGACAACCCGTTTGGCGCGGAGAAATTGTGAGAAGGGTAGCGACCGGATCATTCTCCGAGGGTGTGAGCTGTTGTAACACAAGAACGTGTTGGTATCCGTAGGTTTAGTGTACAACTCGGTATGCAACACACCCTCGTTGAACACTACTCGTGTGTCCAAAAACTGGATCTCAGTGCGAGAATGAATGAGGGTGAACTGTAGATCAGGATCATGACTGTTCAAAAAGTCATGAAACCCAACCAGATCAGTCTCGGAACCTGTCCAAATGAGGAAGATGTCGTCGATATATCGCCACCACCTCAGCACATGGCTGAAGTGGTGGGATAGATAGACGACATCTTCCTCAAAGCACCGCATGAAAATATTTGCGTACGTGGGGGCCACGTGGGACCCCATGGCCACACCACGTTCTTGCAAATAAAACACGTCCCTGAAAAGAAAGTAATTATACTTTAGTACAATCTTCAGTAAATCAATGATGAATTCCGAAGCTTGAGGAGTGTAAGCTGATGTCCTCAACATTTTCTCCGCCGCCCTGAGGCCCCTATCATGAACAATAGACGTGTATAATGAAGTAACGTCAAACGAAGCAAGTATCACTGAGGACACATGAGTTAACTCAACACTTTGTAATTTAAACAAAAATTCAGAGGTGTCTTGAATATAGGATGACCCCCCTATGGAGAAATCCCGCAAAGCTTTGTCTAGGAATATAGCTATGCCGCTGAAGATAGAATCAGAGCCCGAGACGATAGGTCGTCCCGGGGGATCGATGAGGGTCTTGTGAATCTTGGGCAGCACATAGATCACCGGAGTGACCGGATGTGCTACCTCAAGAAAATCACTAAGACCCCCATCGATGATACCAGCGGTCAGAGCCTCCCTAAGACAGCGGCGGATAATATCCGCTATCATGAACTTGGGGTCAGAATCTAAAATCCTATACACCTGTGGATCATTCAATTGACGCATGATTTCTTGTACATATTTAATGGTGTCCATCACCACGACCGCACCCCCCTTGTCAGCGGGTTTGAGAGTGAGGGTGGGGTCGGATCTGAGAGACTCCAAGGCTTCTATCTCAGTGGTAGTCAGATTGGGATATCTGAAATCAGGCTTCCCTTGAGAGGACAACCTGAGCTCAGAGATTCCCTGTCTCACAGCACTGATATAGGCATCAACAGACGGCTCATTGATAACCGGTACAAAATTACTTTTGGAGAATAAATTGAGAGAACCCAGGGTAAAATCACTCATCTGGGGTCTCACAATGGTATTCTTCTTATGGAACCAGATCTTCAGTTTAATTCGCCGAAAAAAAGAGAATAGGTTAGACTCTATATCAAACCAATCAACTGGTGCGCTAGGACAGAAAGAAAATCCTTTGGACAGGACACTCACTTGAGTGGGAGTCAATTCCTTAGAGGATAAATTGACAACAGTCACTTCTTCTTTCCTGGAGCGGACTTCATTGCCATCGACCTGGTCTTGCTGCTGCGTGCTCCAACTGGCCCTCCTGTGTCTACGGCCACCTCTCCTAATGCGTCGCCGCGTCTCTCCTGTTGCTGTGGGCCCTTCTCTAAAAAAGACTGCTCCACACCAGAGAAGGATGCTTGTGTTGTCTTTCTCCGCCTCCTGTTGTCACGTTGTTGTTGTAAGTTTGGTTGTCTGTCGGACTGCCAATTGTAAATGTGCCCTTTCTTATAGTCGTCTGCATCCCTGCACCATTTAACCCTTTTATTTTCCTCTGCATCAGTTTGAAAGGATTTCATATGTGAGGATGTATCCTCCATGTATTTGGTGAGGTCATCAGGAGGTATTTAAATTACAAAGTGTTGAGTTAACTCATGTGTCCTCAGTGATACTTGCTTCGTTTGACGTTACTTCATTATACACGTCTATTGTTCATGATAGGGGCCTCAGGGCGGCGGAGAAAATGTTGAGGACATCAGCTTACACTCCTCAAGCTTCGGAATTCATCATTGATTTACTGAAGATTGTACTAAAGTATAATTACTTTCTTTTCAGGGACGTGTTTTATTTGCAAGAACGTGGTGTGGCCATGGGGTCCCACGTGGCCCCCACGTACGCAAATATTTTCATGCGGTGCTTTGAGGAAGATGTCGTCTATCTATCCCACCACTTCAGCCATGTGCTGAGGTGGTGGCGATATATCGACGACATCTTCCTCATTTGGACAGGTTCCGAGACTGATCTGGTTGGGTTTCATGACTTTTTGAACAGTCATGATCCTGATCTACAGTTCACCCTCATTCATTCTCGCACTGAGATCCAGTTTTTGGACACACGAGTAGTGTTCAACGAGGGTGTGTTGCATACCGAGTTGTACACTAAACCTACGGATACCAACACGTTCTTGTGTTACAACAGCTCACACCCTCGGAGAATGATCCGGTCGCTACCCTTCTCACAATTTCTCCGCGCCAAACGGGTTGTCTCTGATGAGAGCAAGCTTGATGCGACTCTGAATTCCATGGCAGTAAGGTTTCAAGATAGGGGTTACCCGAAGCCACTGTTGAACGAACACATGGACAGAGTACTCGATAGGACTGAATTACTGACCAAACGAGATACTGTCCAGAAAAAGGCCAGGATTCCGTTTGTTTCAGTATATACTGAACTCAGTCCTAAAATAAATAGGATATTGAATAAACATTGGGGACTGTTGGGTACATGCTTCAAAGATATCCCTGAGTTCTCATGTCCACCAATGTCATCATACCGCCGATCACGGAATTTGCGTGATCAGTTGGTCAAGGCTGATCTTGGCCCCAGGGGATCTTTGAAGCAAACCAAATTGACCCAGTCTGGCTTAGGCTGTTTTCCCTGCCTAAACTGCGTCAATTGCAGGTATATCCGCAAGGGGAGGTATTTTATACACCCTAATACCGGTGTATCCTATGCCATCTCATTTCATCTAACCTGTGACTCTAATCATGTCATCTATGTGTTGTCTTGCCCATGCAAGTTACTGTATGTGGGTGAGACAACAACTGAATTGAAGACCCGCCTCAACAATCACCGCCTCAGTATACGCAAAAAACGGCTGGATTTGCCTTTAGCGAAACACTTCACTGAGGCTAAACACAAAGAAGGAGACTTGAGGTGTTGGATCCTGGATCATATACCCCAGCCTCGGCGAGGGGGGGATAGATCCAGGATACTGAAACGCAGAGAATTGAGTTGGATCCACAAGCTGGATAGCTTGAAGCCTAAGGGCCTGAACGCTGATTACAACTTTGGGGATGTTATGTGAGGTTGGTTTGCCCTCTCGCCATTGCCTGATATTGTCATGCATCATTGTGTACACACGTTGAGAGTTATACAACTCATGATTCTCTCATTCTAATATTTTTTCTCTTTTTTCTAGATCACTTTTACTCTGCACTATGGGGTCTGGAACATATGGTCGGAGTATATGCAGCATACCACGGAAGGGGTTCACTTCATGATATTTATATTTTATGTTTATGTTTTGTTTGGTTTTGTTACTGGCAGGCGTGGCAGACACCGTATTTTTGACACCCCATCATTATCCCCCCCCCTTTTTTTTTTTGGTATTGGGAGCTGGTCTGCATGCGCCTTTGCAGCACCTGTGAACCATACAGAGGAGATCCCTCTCGGGCAGGTTGGGGGGTAGAGACACCTGGCGTTATCCTCGCAGATACTGCGGTTACCGCAGTTGCGATGGATTTACTGCCAGGAGGCGGTATATGGGTTACCGCAGTTGCGATGGATTTACTGCCAGGAGGCGGTATATGGGTATCCTGTATAATTGGGATCCCCAGTGCCCTTGTTCAACCCCTTATGCCGGTTCTTGTCTTTGGTTGGGTGTGATTCGCAAAGTGTGGCTTTGTGGGCAGCTCTCCAACAACCAAGATGGCGCATTCAGCTCGATTCTCTACTGAGCATGCGCACAGGATCACACATCGTGTGCCTTCTGGATGACGTCCGCAATGACGTGGGGCAGCCGGCGCATCGTGCTGACGTACAGCATCTCTGGTCAGCTGAGCGCCTGCTATTGGTGTATAGCCACGCCTGCGCATGAAGACATTCACAACGCCGACTCCACGGCACATCATGAGCCTCCTTACTGTATCGGTATGTTCTGCATCATTACTCCCCTGCTCCTCCCCCAGATATTTATGTATAATGTTCACATCACATGTTGGCACATTACTTGATTATGTTTATGTACTTGATCCGTGCATAGCTCTATATTTCACCTTCATCACTGTCTCCAATGATGATCAGCCCTCCCACTTTTGTTATATTGATCAATATGATGTGTATTTAATCATCTTTTATGTATCTCATGAATTGTTGGACACACCCACTTAGTTGTGATCACATGTCTTGTATCCCTTATATAATCACTGTCATTTGAGTTGTTTCTTTGCTTGAGGAAGGCTCGCGATCTGAGCCGAAACGTTGCACCACTGGTGTGAATAAAGGGTTCACCACTTTTACTTCTGGAGTGCCGCTCATTTTTCCTAGAATATTCATCAGGGAAGTCAGTCCATTCCCTTTGGGACGTGCACCCGTTTTTTCACTTGGGAGCCAGTGCCGCCATTTTTCTTCATTTATATATATATATATATATACAGTTGCAAGAAAAAGTATGTGAACCCTTTGGAATGATATGGATTTCTGCACAAATTGGTCATAAAATGTGATCTGATCTTCATCTAAGTCACAACAATAGACAATCACAGTCTGCTTAAACTAATAACACACAAATAATTAAATGTTACCATGTTTTTATTGAACACACCATGTAAACATTCACAGTCCAGGTGGAAAAAGTATGTGAACCCTTGGATTTAATAACTGGTTGAACCTCCTTTGGCAGCATTAACTTCAACCAAACGTTTCCTTTAGTTGCAGATCAGACGTGCACAATGGTCAGGAGTAATTCTTGACCATTCCTCTTTACAGAACTGTTTCAGTTCAGCAATATTTTTGGAATGTCTGGTGTGAATCGCTTTCTTGAGGTCATGCCACAGCATCTCAATCTGGTTGAGGTCAGGACTCTGACTGGGCCACTCCAGAAGGCGTATTTTCTTCTGTTTAAGCCATTCTGTTGTTGATTTACTTCTATGCTTTGGGTCGTTGTCCTGTTGCAACACCCATCTTCTGTTGAGCTTCAGCTGGTGGACAGATGGCCTTAAGTTCTCCTGCAAAATTTCTTGATAAAGTTGGGAATTAATTTTTCATTAAAGTATGATGCCCCCACCACCATACTTCACAGTTGGGATGAGGTTTTGATGTTGGTGTGCTGTGCCTCTTTTTCTCCACACATAGTGTTGTGTGTTTCTTCCAAACAACTCAACTTTGGTTTCATCTGTACACAGAATATTTTGCCACTACTACTGTGGAACATCCAGGTGCTCTTGTGCAAACTGTAAACGTGCAGCAATGTTTTTTTTTGGACACCAGTGGCTTCCTCTGTGGTATCCTCCCATGAAATCCATTCTTGTTTAGTGTTTTACATATCGTAGATTCGCTAACAGGGACGTTAGCACCCCAGAGACTTTTGTAAGTCTTTAGCTGACACTCTAGGATTCTTCTTCACCTCATTGAGCAGTCTGCGCTGTGCTCTTACAATCATCTTTACAGGACGGCCAATCCTAGGGAGAGTAGCAGCGGTGCTGAACTTTCTCCATTTATAGACAATTTGTCTTACCGTGGACTGATGAACAGCAAGGCTTTTGGAGATACTTTTATAACCCTTTCCAGCTTTATGCAAGTCAACAATTCTTAATCGTAGGTCTTCTGAGAACTCTTTTGTGCGAGGCATCATTCACATCAGGCAATGCTTCTTGTGAAAAGCAAACCCAGAACTTGTGTGTGTTTTTTATAGGGCAGGGCAGCTGTAACCAACACCTCCAATCTCATCTCACTGATTGGACTCCAGTTAGCTGACACCTCACTCCAATTAGCTCTTGGAGATGTCATTAGTCTAGGGGTTCACATACTTTTTCCACCTGTACTGTGAATGTTTACATGGTGTGTTCAATAAAAACATGGTAACATTTAATTATTTGTGTGTTATTAGTTTAAGGAGACTGTGATTGTCTATTGTTGTGACTTAGATGAAGATCAGATCACATTTTATGACCAATTTGTGCAGAAATCCATATCATTCCAAAGGGTTCACATACTTTTCCTTGCAACTGTATATATAAGGTTTCCTTATAATTACTATGCCCCTGGTGAACTGAATATAATAATATTTTTTTAATTTATAAATTCTTTATTGTTTTTCTGAACCAAAAATGTAAATTCCATTACAAATATTTTAGGAAATAAATACAGATAATCATACACCAATTCACATAATTGACCCCATTATACCCACCCCCCGCCCCTTGATTCCCCGCTGCAGGATCCAACCAACTCCTATTACCCTTGGAACGAAGAAGAGGGGCGCGTCAAGAACCCGCCCCTTCCAGGGCTACTCTACTTTTTTTAACTATTCTTCTATATGCATCAATAGTTTCTATCTGAACCCTCCACTCAGCATAAGGCCTCATGCACACGACCGTTGTGTGCATCCGTGGCCGTTGTGCCGTTTTCAGTTTTTTTTTTCGCGGACCCATTGACTTTCAATGGGTCCGTGGAAAAATCGGAAAATGCACCGTTTGGCAGCCGCATCCGTGATCTGTGTTTCCTGGCCGTGAAAAAAATATGACCTGTCCTATTTTTTTCACGGCCAACGGTTCACGGACCCATTCAAGTCAATGGGTCCGTGAAAAATCACGGATGCAAACAAGATTGTCATCCACGTCCGTGATCCGTGTCCGTTTTTTCCTATCATTTCAATGGCAAACTTGACTTAGATTTTTTTTTCATTTTTCATATCCGTGGATCCTCCAAAAAACAAGGAAGACCCACGGACCAAAAAAACGGATCACGGACCTACGGACACCGTTTTTTGACCTTAACCACTTCAACCCCGCTAGCTGAAACCCCCTTAATGACCAGGCCACTTTTTACACTTCTGCACTACACTACTTTCACCGTTTATTGCTCGGTCATGCAGCTTACCACCCAAATGAATTTTACCTCCTTTTCTTCTCACTAATAGAGCTTTCATTTGGTGGTATTTCATTGCTGCTGACATTTTTACTTTTTTTGTTATTAATCGAAATGTAACGATTTTTTTGCCAAAAAATTAAATTTTTCACTTTCAGCTGTAAAATTTTGCAAAAAAAGATGACATCCATATATAAATTTTTCGCTAAATTTATTGTTTTACATGTCTTTGATAAAAAAAAAATGTTTGGGCAAAAAAAAATGGTTTGGGTAAAAGTTATAGTGTTTACAAACTATGGTACAAAAATGTGAATTTCCGCTTTTTGAAGCAGCTCTGACTTTATGAGCACCTGTCATGTTTCCTGAGGTTCTACAATGCCCAGAAAGTACAAACACCCCACAAATGACCCCATTTCGGAAAGTAGACACCCTAAGGTATTCGCTGATGGGCATAGTGAGTTTATAGAACTTTTTATTTTTTGTCACAAGTTAGCAGAAAATGATGATTTTTTTATTTTTATTTTTTCTTACAAAGTCTCATATTCCACTAACTTGTGACAAAAAATAAAAACTTCCATGAACTCACTATGCCCATCACAAAATACCTTGGGGTGTCTTCTTTCCAAAATGGGGTCACTTGTGGGGTAGTTATACTGCCCTGGCATTTTAGGGGCCCAGATGCGTGAGAAGAAGTTTGAAATCAAAATCTGTAAAAAATGACCGGTGAAATCCGAAAGGTGCTCTTTGGAATGTGTGCCCCTTTGCCCACCTAGGCTGCAAAAAAGTGTCACACATCTGGTATCGCTGTACTCAGGAGAAGTTGGGGAATGTGTTTTGGGGTGTCATTTTACATATACCCATGCTGGGTGAGAGAAATATCTTGGCAAAAGACAACTTTTCCCATTTTATTATACAAAGTTGGCATTTCACCAAGATATTTATCTCACCCAGCATGGGTATATGTAAAATGACACCCCAAAACACATTCCCCAACTTCTCCTGAGTACGGCGATACCAGATGTGTGACACGTTTTTGCAGCCTAGGTGGGCAAAGGGGCCCACATTCCAAAGCACACCTTTAGGATTTCACCGGCCATTTTTTACAGATTTTGATTTCAAACTACTTCGCACACATTAGGGCCCCTAAATTGCCAGGGCAGTATAACTACCCCACAAGTGACCCCATTTTGTAAAGAAGACACCCCAAGGTATTCTGTGAGGGGCATGGAGAGTTCCTAGAATTTTTTATTTTTTGTCACAAGTTAGTGGAATATGAGACTTTGCAAGAAAAAAATATATAAAAAATCATCATTTTCCGCTAACTTGTGACAAAAAAAATAAAATTCTAGGAACTCGCCATGCCCCTCACGGAATACCTTGGGGTGTCTTCTTTCCAAAATGGGGTCACTTGTGGGGTAGTTATACTGCCCTGGCATTCTAGGGGCCCAAATGTGTGGTAAGTAGTTTGAAATCAAAATGTGTAAAAAATGACCTGTGAAATCCTAAAGGTGTTCTTTGGAATGTGTGCCCTTTTGCCCACCTAGGCGGCAAAAAAGTGTCACACATCTGGTATCGCCGTACTCAGGAGAAGTTGGGGAATGTGTTTTGGGGTGTCATTTTACATATACCCATGCTGGGTGAGATAAATATCTTGGTCAAATGCCAACTTTGTATAAAAAAATGGGAAAAGTTGTCTTTTGCCAAGATATTTCTCTCACCCAGCATGGGTATATGTAAAATGACACCCCAAAACACATTCCCCAACTTCTCCTGAGTACGGCGATACCAGATGTGTGACACGTTTTTGCAGCCTAGGTGGGCAAAGGGGCCCACATTCCAAAGCACACCTTTAGGATTTCACCGGCCATTTTTTACAGATTTTGATTTCAAACTACTTCGCACACATTAGGGCCCCTAAATTGCCAGGGCAGTATAACTACCCCACAAGTGACCCCATTTTGTAAAGAAGACACCCCAAGGTATTCTGTGAGGGGCATGGAGAGTTCCTAGAATTTTTTATTTTTTGTCACAAGTTAGTGGAATATGAGACTTTGCAAGAAAAAAATATATAAAAAATCATCATTTTCCGCTAACTTGTGACAAAAAAAATAAAATTCTAGGAACTCGCCATGCCCCTCACGGAATACCTTGGGGTGTCTTCTTTCCAAAATGGGGTCACTTGTGGGGTAGTTATACTGCCCTGGCATTCTAGGGGCCCAAATGTGTGGTAAGTAGTTTGAAATCAAAATGTGTAAAAAATGACCTGTGAAATCCTAAAGGTGCTCTTTGGAATGTGTGCCCCTTTGCCCACCTAGGCGGCAAAAAAGTGTCACACATGTGGTATCGCCGTACTCAGGAGAAGTTGGGGAATGTGTTTTGGGGTGTCATTTTACATATACCCATGCTGGGTGAGAGAAATGTCTTGGCAAAAGACAACTTTTCCCATTTTTTTATACAAAGTTGGCATTTGACCAAGATATTATCTCACCCAGCATGGGTATATGTAAATCACACCCCAAAACACATTCCCCAACTTCTCCTGAGTACGGCGATACCACATGTGTGACACTTTTTTGCAGCCTAGATGTGCAAAGCGGCCCAAATTCCTTTTAGGAGGGCATTTTTAGACATTTGGATCCCAGACTTCTTCTCACGCTTTTGGGCCCCTAAAAAGCCAGGGCAGTATAAATATGTGACCCCATTTTGGAAAGAAGACACCCCAAGGTATTCAATGAGGGGCATGGCGAGTTCATAGAATTATTTTTTTTGGGCACAAGTTAGCGGAAATTGTTTTTTTTTTTGTATTTTCTCACAAAGTCTCCCTTTCCGCTAACTTGGGACAAAAATTTCAATCTTTCATGGACTCAATATGCCCCTCACGGAATACCTTGGGGTGTCTTCTTTCCGAAATGGCGTCACATGTGGGGTATTTATACTGGGCCCTAAAGCATGAGAAGAAGTCTGGAATATAAATGTCTAAAAAATGTTACGCATTTGGATTCCGTGAGGGGTATGGTAAGTTCATGTGAGATTTTATTTTTTCACACAAGTTAGTTGAATATGAGACTTAGTAAGAAAAAACAAAAACAAAAAAAAAACAATTTCCGCTAACTTGGGCCAAAAAAAAGTCTGAATGGAGCCTTACAGGGGGGTGATCAATGACAGGGGGGTGATCAGGGAGTCTATATGGGGTGATCACCCCCCTGTCATTGATCACCCCCCAGTAAGGCTCCATTTAGACGTCTGTATGATTTTTACGGATCCACGGATACATGGATCGGCTCCGCAAAACGCATACAGACGTCTGAATGGAGCCTTACAGGGGGGTGATCAATGACAGGGGGGTGATCAGGGAGTCTATATGGGTGATCACCCCCCTGTCATTGATCACCCCCCTGTAAGGCTCCATTCAGACGTCTGTATGATTTTTACGGATCCACGGATACATGGATCGGATCCACAAAACGCATACGGACGTCTGAATGGAGCCTTACAGGGGGGTGATCAATGACAGGGGGGTGATCAGGGAGTCTATATGGGTGATCACCCCCCTGTCATTGATCACCCTCCTGTAAGGCTCTATTCAGACGTCCGTATGTGTTTTGCGGATCCGATCCATGTATCCGTAAAAATCATACGGACGTCTGAATGGAGCCTTACAGGGGGGTGATCAATGACAGGGGGGTGATCAGGAAGTCTATATGGGTGATCACCCCCTTGTCATTGATCACCCCCCTGTAAGGCTCTATTCAGACGTCCGTATGTGTTTTGCGGATCCGATCTATGTATCCGTGGATCCGTAAAAATCATACGGACGTCTGAATGGAGCCTTACAGGGGGGTGATCAATGACAGGGGGGTGATCAGGAAGTCTATATCGGTGATCACCCCCTTGTCATTGATCACCCCCCTGTAAGGCTCCATTCAGACGTCCGTATGTGTTTTGCGGATCCGATCCATGTATCCGTGGATCCATAAAAATCATACGGACGTCTGAATGGAGCCTTACAGGGGGGTGATCAATGACAGGGGGGTGATCAATGACAGGGGGGTGATCAGGGAATCTATATGGGTGATCACCCGCCTGTCATTGATCACCCCCCTGTAAGGCTCCATTCAGACGTCCGTATGTGTTTTGCGGATCCGATCCATGTATCCGTGGATCCGTAAAAATCATACGGACATCTGAATGGAGCCTTACAGGGGGGTGATCAATGACAGGGGGTGATCAGGGAGTGTATATGAGGTGATCACCCCCTGTCATTGATCACCCCCCTGTAAGGCTCCATTCAGACGTCCGTATGTGTTTTGCGGATCCGATCCATGTATCCGTGGATCCGTAAAAATTATACGGACATCTGAATGGAGCCTTACAGGGGGGTGATCAATGACAGGGGGGTGATCAGGGAATCTATATGGGTGATCACCCGCCTGTCATTGATCACCCCCCTGTAAGGCTCCATTCAGACGTCCGTATGTGTTTTGCGGATCCGATCCATGTATCCGTGGATCCGTAAAAATCATACGGACATCTGAATGGAGCCTTACAGGGGGGTGATCAATGACAGGGGGGTGATCAGGGAATCTATATGGGTGATCACCCGCCTGTCATTGATCACCCCCCTGTAAGGCTCCTTTCAAACGTCCGTATGTGTTTTGCGGATCCGATCCATGTATCCGTGGATCCGTAAAAATCATACGGACATCTGAATGTAGCCTTACAGGGGGGTGATCAATGACAGGGGGTGATCAGGGAGTGTATATGAGGTGATCACCCCCCTGTCATTGATCACCCCCCTGTAAGGCTCCATTCAGACGTCTGTATGTGTTTTGCGGATCCGATCCATGTATCCGTGTATCCGTAAAAATCATACGGACATCTGAATGGAGCCTTACAGGGGGGTGATCAATGACAGGGGGGTGATCAGGAAGTCTATATGGGTGATCACCCCCTTGTCATTGATCACCCTCCTGTAAGGCTCCATTCAGACGTCCGTATGTGTTTTGCGGATCCGATCCATGTATCCGTGGATCCATAAAAATCATACGGACGTCTGAATGGAGCCTTACAGGGGGGTGATCAATGACAGGGGGGTGATCAGGGAATCTATATGGGTGATCACCCGCCTGTCATTGATCACCCCCCTGTAAGGCTCCATTCAGACGTCCGTATGTGTTTTGCGGATCCGATCCATGTATCCGTGGATCCGTAAAAATCATACGGACGTCTGAATGGAGCCTTACAGGGGGGTGATCAATGACAGGGGGTGATCAGGGAGTGTATATGAGGTGATCACCCCCCTGTCATTGATCACCCCCCTGTAAGGCTCCATTCAGACGTCCGTATGTGTTTTGCGGATCCGATCCATGTATCCGTGGATCCGTAAAAATCATACGGACATCTGAATGGAGCCTTACAGGGGGGTGATCAATGACAGGGGGTGATCAGGGAGTGTATATGAGGTGATCACCCCCTTGTCATTGATCACCCCCCGTAAGGCTCCATTCAGACGTCCGTATGTGTTTTGCGGATCCGATCCATGTATCCGTGGATCCATAAAAATCATACGGAAGTCTGAACGGAGCCTGACAGGGGGGTGATCAATGACAGGGGGGTGATCAATGACAGGGGGTGATCAGGGAGTTTATATGGGGTGATCAGGGGTTCATAATGGGCTAATAAGTGACAGGGGTGTAGTGTAGTGTAGTGTTTTGTAGTACTTTACACAGCTACCTGTGTCCTCTGGTGGTCGATCCAAACAAAAGGGACCACCAGAGGACCAGGTAGCAGGTATATTAGACGCTGTTATCAAAACAGCGTCTAATATACCTGTTAGGTAGGCTGGAGATCCTGTCTCTTACCTTCAGTTCCTGTGAACGCGCGTGCTTGTGTGCGCGCGTTCACAGGAAGTCTCGGCTCTCGCGAGATGACGCGTATATGCGTCACTCTGCGCAGAGCTGCCGCCTCCGGACTGCAGATCTGCGTTAGGCGGTCTGGAGGCAGTTAAAAAAAAAAACGGTCGTGTGCATGAGGCCTAAGTAGGACTCTTTTTTGTGCCCCAATATTTAAGGATCAAGACCTTTGCGACCATAAAACTTTCCAAAGAGATTCTGATCTGACGTTAGATCCATCTGGGCGGAAAAGCCTAATATTGCCTGCATAAAACAGCGATTCAATTTAATCTTATATCTGCTGTACAATTCTTCATATAATAATATAAATTGTTAGAATATATAATAAAAATAGTCCCTTCGTGCTGATGTGAATAAAGTGATATATATATATATATATATATATATATATATATAACACATATACCCAGTCGGAATGACTAGGACCGGCGATGACACCAAAACTGGTCATTTAACCTCTCAGATGCTGCATTCAATAGCGATCGCAGCATCTGTGAGGTTAGGCAGAAGGTCTTACCATGACAGCCTGGTGCCTGCTGAAGGTTCTCACGCCTGCACAGCTTCACAGGCCGGCAATGAAGCACAGCTTCACAGGTTGGCAATGAAAATCTCATAGACCATAATAGTTCTCTATCATGATCTATTGGACAATCGATCAGAAGATCGCAGATAAAAAAATATATAAAAAATTCAAATCATCCCCTTTTCCCAATTTCACATATAAATGTACTCTATATAAACAATGAAGAAAACATAGATATTGCCACGTAAAAAAAAAAATTCTGAACTATTAAAATAGTTTTCCTGCGCAGTGAACACCACAATGGAAAGAAAACAAAACATGGGATTCACCCGTTTTATAGTCACCTTGTCCTCGTCATCCCCCACAAAACATTGAATATTGAATAACAATGATCAAACTGTTGTACGTACCCCAAAAATGTTATCAATAAAAACTACAGTTTATCCCACAAAAAAACAAGCCCATAAAAACAATGGCTGTCAGAAAATGGTGATGCAAAGAAAAAAAACATTTTTTCAAAAGTTTTTATTTTTAAGAAAGTAATAAAACAAAAGAAAATACAGTATATTGACCTGCAGAATGAGGATGTCATGTCATTTTTAGCACGTGAATGTCATAATATCAAAACCCCCAAAACCTTGGCAGAATTATGTTTTGTTTTGTTTTTTTACCCCACAAAGATTTTTTTTTTCCAATTTTCCAATACAAGATATGGTAAATGAAATGGGGCCATTAAAAAAATACATCATAAGTCCTAATATGGCTATGTGAACAGTAAATTTCAAAAGTTATGGTTTTTGGAATGTGGGGAGGAAAAATAAAAAATGCAAAAATGAAATTAGGCCCGTCTTTAAGGCTGTAAATAGGAGCTAGCTAATCAGTAAAGAACATAAGTTAGAAATATATACATTGGATATAAAAAGTCTACACACCACTGTTAAAATGTCAGGTTTCTGTGATGTAAAAAAAATGAGACAAAGATAAATCAATTCAGAACTTTTTCCACCTTTAATGTGACCTATAAACTGTACAACTCCATTGAAAAACAAACTGAAATCTTTTAGGTAGAGGAAAGAAAAAATATAAAAATAAAATAATATGGTTGCATAAGTGTGCACACTCTTAAACTAATACTTTGTTGAAGCACCTTTTGATTTTATTACAGCACTCAGTCTTTTTGAGTATGAGTCTATCAGCATGGCACATTTTGACTTGGCAAGATTTGCCCACTCTTCTTTGCAAAAACACTCCAAATCTGTCAGATTGCGAGGGCATCTCCTGTGCACTGCCCTCTTCAGATCACCCCACAGATTTTCATCGGATTCAGGTCTGGGCTCTGGCTGGGCCATTCCAAAACTTTAAACTGCTTCTGGTGAAGCCATTGCTTTATTGATTTGGATGTATGCTTTGGGTCGTTGTCATGCTGAAAGATGAAGTTCCTCTTCATATTCAGCTTTCTAGCAGAAGCCTGAAGGTTTTGTGCCAATATTGACTGGTATTTGGAACTGTTCATAATTCCCTCTAGCTTAACTAAGGCCCCAGTTCCAGCTGAAGAAAAACAGCCCCAAAGCATGATGCTGCCACCACCATGCTTCACTGTGGGTATGGTGTTCTTTTGGTGCAGTGTTGTTTTTGGATATCTTTTGGAATTATGGCCAAAAAGTTCAACCTTGGTTTCATCAGACCATAACACCTTTTCCCACATGCTTTTGGGAGACTTCAGATGTGTTTTTGCAAAATGTAGCCTGGCTTGGATGTTTTTCTTCGTAAGAAAAGGCTTTCGTCTTGCCACTCTACCCCGTAGCCCAGACATATGAAGAATACGGGAGATTGTTGTCACATGTACCACATAGCCAGTACTTGCCAGATATTCCTGCAGCTCCTTTAATGTTGCTGTAGGCCTCTTGGTAGCCTCCCAGACCAGTTTTCTCCTCGTCTTTTCATCAATTTGGAGGGACGTCCAGTTCTTGTTAATGTCACTGTTGTTCCATATTTTCTCCACTTGATGATGACTGTCTTCACTGTATTCCATGGTATATCTAATGTCTTGGAAATTCTTTTGTACCCTTCTCCTGACTGATACCTTTTAACAATGAGATCCCTCTGATGCTTTGGAAGCTCTCTGTGGACCATGGCTTTTGCTGTGGGATGCGACTAAGAAAATTTCAGGAAAGACCAACTAGAGCAGCTGAATTTTATTTGGGGTTAATCAGAGGCACTTTAAATGATGGCAGGTGTATGCTGACTCCTATTTAACATGATTTTGAATGTGATTGCTTAATTCTGAACACAGCTACATCCCCAGTTATCTTTTTTTTTTTTTTCTTCCCTCCACCTAAAAGATTTCAGCTTGTATTTCAATTGAGTAGTACAGTTTATAGGTCACATTAATGGTGGAAAACGTTCAGAAATGTCTCTGTCTCTTTTTTTACAGCACAGAAACCTGACATTAGAAAAAGTCTACACAGGGGTGTGTAGACTTTTTATATCCACTATATATATATTGTGGGGATTTGCTCTGGTAGACAGGCTTGCGGATGCAGTACAGAGGCAATGACAACGTCTTTAACTTAAATAGTGCAGTGTTTTATTCACACAGACGTAAAGTGACAAAATAACAGTTTCAAGAAAAAACTGTCACCTTGAGTCTGGTGTTTGTTCACACCAGGCTGCAGCACATAAGTCCTTGAAGGAAGCAGTAGTCCATGTGCTTTTGTCTACAAACAATGTAGCAGGCCTAGTCCAGGCCCAAACGCTCAAGCTCCAACACCCAGACTGCCAGCACTCCACTAGCAGATGGAGGATAATCCACATAGCTGAACGTGCTGGCTGGGTTTTTATATCCCAGCCAAAACCCAGCTTGGAACCGTGGGGAACAGCCACCCACCCTGCTCTTTGGCTGCTCCCAATAAGAACCGGCCCAAATTTGCTTTACAGCCATTCTGACTGCACTACAGAACTGAAGAATTATAGTGGATGGCACTCCTTATGTGTCGCTGTTGGTGCTATATATTTCGATTGCACTACAGAACTGACACTTCAGGAAAAAATCCGGTTCTTACCTCACCGAGGCCAGGAACCTCGGTGACACGTATCTTCCGTCAATGACAGCTCCTTGTTCCTTCTTACATACCTCCCCCCTTTGTTCAACCCTGAGGGGGTGAACACTTGCCAGACAGTGTACGCGGGACAGGGCATCCGCGTTTCCATGTAACCTGCCTGCCCTGTGTTCCACGGAAAACTTAACATTTTGCAAAGATAATAACCAACTGGTGACCCGAGCATTCCTCTCTTTGGCCCGGCTCATCCACTTGAGAGGGGAGTGGTCGGTCACCAGACGGAACCTTCTCCCCAAGCGGAGAGACTCGAGTGCCCACTTGATGGCCAGGCACTCTCTCTCCACTATACTGTACCTAGTCTCAGCTAGGGTGAGCTTCCGGCTGAGGAAGACAACGGGATGCTCCTCTCCGTCAATATCTTGAGATAGTACAGCACCGAGACCTACCTCGGAGGCATCAGTCTGCACTATAAACTCCCTTTTGAAGTCGGGCGTCACCAAAACCGGGGACCCACACAAGTCTGACATCAAAGTGGAGAAAGCCTTTTCTGCCTGCTCATTCCAGTGGACCGTCACTGACTTGCGTCCCTTCAAAAGGCCTGTCAATGGTGCGGCGACTGTAGCAAAATTGGGGACAAACCTCATATAGTACCCCACCATACCCAGGAACGACTTTACTTGCCGAGAAGTGACAGGTCGAGGCCAATTCCTAATTGCCTCAATTTTGTTCACCTGAAGTTTGATCATTCCACGCCCAATGACATACCCCAGGTACTTGGTCTCTTCTAACCCTATCGAGCACTTTTTTGGGTTAGCGGTTAAACCAGTGACTTTCCCAGTCGGTACTATGGACAACGATATCGTCCAGGTACGGCGAAGCGTATCGACGATGTGGACAGAGTACAATATCCATTAACCTTTGAAATGTGGCGGGAGCGCCATGTAGACCAAAGGGTAATACCTTGTACTGATACAGCCCCTCTGGCTTGACTAAAGCCGTTTCTTCTTTGGCAGCCTCCATCAAAGGTACCTGCCAGTACCCTTTGGTGAGGTCCAACACAGAAAAATATCGGGCTTGGCCAAACTTTTCAATAAGCTCATCCACTCGGGGCATGGGATACGCGTCAAACTTGGACACCTCTTTAAGTTTGCGGAAGTCATTACAGAACCGCAATGTCTCTTCTGGCTTGGGTATTAATACTATCGGACTGGCCCACTCACTTTTTGACTCTTCAATGACACCCAGCTGGAGCATTAGCTGCACTTCCTCCGTGATAGCTTGTCGCCGACCCTCGGGTACCCGGTACGGTTTTAATCGGACTTTCGCCTGAGGCTCAGTGATAATGTCATGCCGGATTACGGACATGCGTCCAGGGCGGTCTGAGAACACATCTGTGTTCCGACTAATGAACTCCCTGGCTTCCTGAGCCTGTTTAGAGGAGAGGCTGTCAGCAATTTTCACGGTGGCAGCCGCTTCCCCTGCTTCAGACCGAGGGGCCGAAACCGCTTCCCTTAGAAACCCTGGTCGTGGGCTGTCTTCCGTACAGGTTTGCCTTTCCTTCCACGGCTTGAGCAGATTCACATGGTACACCTGCTGCGGCTTTTGCCTCCCTGGCTGGTGTACTTTGTAATCTACCTCTCCAATTTTTTCAAGTACCTCGTAGGGCCCCTGCCACCTAGCTAGGAACTTACTGTCTACAGTCGGTACCAGAACCAACACCCGATCACCCGGGTTAAATTTTCGGACCCGAGCTTGCCGATTATAGACCCTACTCTGGGTTCGCTGCACTGCCTCCATATGCTCCCTAACCAGAGGTAACACTGTTTCCATTCGTTCTGGGTGACGTACTCAACAACACTTTTGTGCGGTGTGGTTTGTTGTTCCCACGCCTCTTTGGCGATATCCAATAAACCACGAGGGTGTATGCCGTATAGCAGTTCGAAGGGCGAGAACCCGTTAGAGGCCTGGGGGCACTTCTCGCACTGCGAACATGAGATAGGGCAGAAGAAGGTCCCAGTCCCTCCCATCCTTAGACACCGCTCTTTTCAACATATTTTTTAGCGCCTGGTTAAACCTCTCTACCAGGCCATCCGTTTGCGGATGATACACGGATTTCCGTAATTGTTTTATGTGGAGCAACTTACAGAGTTCTCTCATGACCTTGGACATAAATGGGGTCCCTTGGTCAGTTAGAACCTCCTTAGGCAGACCCACTCTAGAAAACATTTCCATCAACTTCTTAGCTATGAGTTTAGCTGACGTATGACGCAGTGGCACCGCCTCCGGGTACCGCGTGGCGTAGTCGAGGATGATCAGGATGTGCTGGTGCCCTCTAGCTGACTTCGGTACTGGGCCTATGAGATCCATATCGATCCGCCCTCAATAATCGGGAGAGGGACCAGGGGACTACGAAAATGTGGCTGGGGGCTGGTCATCTGGCAGGTTGGGCAAGACTTGCAATACTCTTCTACCTCACTGGGCCAGTAGAACCTCTGTAGAATCCGGTCTTGCATTTTCTGCTGGCCCAGGTGTCCCCCAAGAACATGTTGGTGGGCTAAATCCAACACGAGCTTGCGATACGCCTTGGGCACCACCAGCTGTTTAATATGCTCACCCTGTAGTTGATTTACTCGGTACAGCATCTCCTGTTGAACCACGAAACGGTGGAACATAGACTCGGCCCCCGGTTGTTGTGGCTCACCCTCAACCACTACTACATTTTCCCAGGCTCGAGATAGAGTCGGGTCCTGGTGCTGGGCTGTACTAAAATTATCTCCGGAGAATTTGAGGTCTGCCAACTCCGTACCCGGCGGCAAGTCCTCCACGTCTCCTACCATCACACTTAGCGGGGTTGTCTCCCTCTCCTCCACCGAAGTGGCGGTCACCCCTACCGCTGGCCCTTTGGACTCAGGTTCCCAGGGTTCTGGTCTTCCCCCTGAGCCGGGCCACTCTGCTAGGGTTACATCTGTCTCATGTGTATTGGTGACTTTCATATCCGGCCAGTCTCCGGGGAAGTCTCTCCCAATTATCAATTCATAAGGTAGCCCTGTGGCGATGGCCACCTCATAAGTCCACCTGCCGGCGACCATTTTTAGACAGACCAATGCGGTGCGATAGTCCTTTAAATCCCCATGGATACAGACTACACCGACCTTTCGGCCAGTATACTCAGCAGGCCGCACCAGGGCAGCTCTTACCAGGGACACCAGGCTCCCTGAATCCAGCAGTGCCACCGCCAGAGCACCCCCCACTTCCACCTTGCACAGGTGGCTATTGTCCATAGTCTCGGAGGTTCCTGTGGCACACAACTTTCTGGCATATAATGAGTGGCGGTAGCCATAGTTGGTGTCCATGGGTTCCCCCCGATGGGGACAGTCGGCCCTTATATGTCCAGGCTCCTGACAATGCCAGCAGACCACCGGGTTTGGGTCTGCAGGGGGTACATCCCGGGCGGGTCTAGCTGGCACCGTCCGCCTGGTCTGAGGTGGAGTTTTCTGGGGTTTGACTGGCCCCCTCCCAAAAGAACCCCCCTGTAGATTTCTGGTGGCCTCGTAGCGCTCGACCAGGTCGACCATCTCCAGGGCATTACCCGGAGACACCTGGCCGATCCAGTGCTGGAGAGGGTACGGCAAAGCCCTCCAGAACACATCCGCCAGCAGACGATCCAGCATAGCCATGGGAGTCAAAACGTCAGGCTGCAGCCATTTTTGCAACCAGTGCAACAGTTCATTGTACTATGGTCTAGCGGGTTCAGCCGGGTTAAATTCCCACTGATGCACCCGCTGGGCCTGGACCAACACATTCACCCCCAGTCTCGACAGGATCTCACCTTTTATGGTCAGGTAGTCAGCCGCTTGATCATCAGGGAGATCAAAGAAAACTTGCTGGGGTCCAGACACCAGGAACGGAGCGACGACCTCAGCCCACTGGTATCGGGGGTAACTTTTCTCTCATAGCCACCTTTTCAAATACTGCTAGATAGGTCTCGACGTCATCAGATGGGGTCATCTTTGGGATCGCCACGCGGACAGCTTTCTGGGCATCGTGGATGTTGTGGGACGCTCCTGCAGCTTGCAACGCAATCACATGCTTCAATAGTAGCTGGTTAGTTTCCTGCTGCTGCTTATTAGCCTCCCGCTGCTGCAAGTTAGCCTCCACAAGGGCCTTCACGACCGCCTCCATTTTGTCAGGGGACACGGGTCGCAATCTTGCCCGCTTGATATAGGACATAAACTTGAGCCAGGAAAAACAAAAACTTTTCAGCCTTCAGGCCTGCCTCACTGCGTCTGCCCGCATCCGACACCAAATGTGGGGATTTGCTCTGGTAGACAGGCTTGCGGACGCAGTACAGAGGCAATGACAATGTCTTTAACTTAAATAGTGGAGTGTTTTATTCACCTTGAGTCTGGTGTTTGTTCACACCAGGCTGCAGCACATAAGTCTTTGAAGGAAGCAGTAGTCCATGTGCTTTTGTCCACAAACATTGTAGCAGGCCTAGTCCAGGCCCAAACGCTCAAGGTCCAACACCCAGACTGCCAGCACTCCACTAACATATGAAGGATAATCAACTCAGCTGAACATGTGGCTGGGTTTTTATATCCCAGCCAAAACCCGGCCTGGAACCGTGGGGAACAGCCATACACCCTGCTCTTTGGCTGCTCCCAATAAGAACCGGCCCGGATTGGCTTTGTTGTGGAAATTTTATTATGCGGACATTTTATCTTAGGATGTGTGTGTGTTTTATAGATTGTCATCATGTCTCTCAGTGGTAATGGTAGATTATTGTATACATGTGTTTGTATGGGGTGTGTCTGCACAGCCACATTGGCTGCCCCTCCCTGTCCTTTGATATGTCATCACTTCCTGTATCCTTGTCTTGGGCCAGCCCCTTTTACACCTTTTGTTTTAGTCAATAAAGGATGCACTGGGCATGGAGGAGGGAGGATATGCTCAGGGGATTTGAATGAAGATGGTAGCATTTGTGTGGTTCTCTGGCTGCGGCTGATGGAGGATGGACTTGCCTTTTCCTTACACTAACTGTGATGCGGGCTGATTACAACTATTAATATTTTTACCACAACAGATGGCGAGCTCAGGCAAACAACCTATGTGGTTGTTGTCTGCCGCATCAAAGGGTGTGGGGATAGGGTAAGTGTTTTTCCATTGTGTATTGTACAGAGATTGTGTGCTGAATAGTACAGGGAATTGTGTTTTTTGTAACTTCTTAACTTTTTATGTTACTGTGATTTTGTAAGAGGCGATTTTATAGAGGCAGCAATTGGTTTTAGTGTCTGTACATTAGAGACAGCGTTCAGAGTGGTTTTTGTATTGTTAGCCTGTAAATCACCCATAGAGTGGAGGTTTTGCTCTGGTTTAAACATAGGGAAATATAAAAACTGTTTTTATTGCTGGATATTGTAGACACTATCTTGATTTCCTTTGTGTGACCATGCTTGTCGGCCATCTTTACCATGCTTGTCGGCCATCTTTACCATGCTTGTCGGCCATCTTTAAGTTTGTCAGCCATCTTAGTCAGTTTGCTATGGGAAGCGATTTGATTGTTTTTGCCTGAAATGTTAGTTTTGTTGAATAGTTATCTTGTTTTTTTGTAACCTTTCTATGTACAGTTTTGTTTTGGTAAGTTTTGTGATATCGGTTTAGTGTTCGGTTATGTTATAGCGCAGTGACCAGTCTGATACAGGAACCATTGTGTGAGCATTAGTGGCAGTTTAGTGGTGAAATCGTCCTATAGTTGATGATTCTGCTTAATGTTTGTATATCTGTGGCTGTTACACTAAATTGTAGACTTGTTTGGCATAATTAATACTGGTACTACAGTGTAGAAAGGTTCTGTGCCAAAAGTATTGGGACAACTCCTAGAAATTGGTTTCTAGTGTGTTGTATTTTGTAGCAACCATTGTGGTGTTTTCTTTCTGGTGCAATGGAAAGTATTTTTAAAGTAGTAACAAACTTGAAGGACACGGCGGCCATTCTTCAGGCCATGCAGGGATCTACTGATCCATGGCTGCAGGCCCAGAATTGTGTAGAAAACCTGATCAGTACAAAAAAATTGCGCAAAAGGAAAGGCAAGTATGCTCTGATTTTTGCTGCTGGGTGGATAGCGGATAAATATCAGGAGTCTTGTAGGCTGAAGCTGAGTTTGGAAGGAGAAGTGCAAGATTTAAAAGTGGAAATTGTTAAATTGAGATCTCTTGTCCAGCAGGCAGCTGAAGCTAGCGCTGAGTCTGAATGTACTGTGAGGTGTAATACTGAGCTGTGCAAGGAGAATGAAAGTTTATCTGAAAGCCTGAGGCCTGCACAGGGTGCTGTAAGGGAATTGCCAGAGTTATTGAAACAACCGTTGGAGAGTAATGTGTCTGGGATTAGAGGCAATATATGGGCTGTAAGCACGGAGAAGTCTGAGGATTGTGGTTCAGATAGTGGAACCGATTCAGGGATGGAGATGGACAATTTGTCTGACCCTGGAGCTGGAAGTGTTAACACAATGCCAGAAGATTCCTCAGATGAGTCCGTGTTAAGTGGACTCAATATAGATCGTAATGTGGGAGCTACTCATGCTAGGATGGTTAATGTTGTGCGTCAATTCAAATCGCCATGTGCAAGTTATTGTGGAGGGAGGCAAGCTATCCTTTGTTTCTCATGCAGGGAATACGGTCACATTGCACGATATTGTAATGTTGCTAATGGCAACAGACACAGGTATGTTAAGTACCCCAGAACCACACCTAGAAGTAAAGTGGTTTATTCAGCAAGATGGGGTAATGGTCCCAGACATGGTTCTTTGCAAAGGCAGAGAACCCAGGGACAATCAAGGTAATTTATCAGTGAAGCAGATTTTAAATCACAATATGAACGGTTAAAATGTGAAAATGTGAAGCTCAGAGAGGAAAGAGATCGGTTCTTGGAATTCAGTAGAGTTTCTAATTTTTGTGTGCCAAAGAAGGGTACATTAAGGGCTTTGGAAACCATTTTAACTTTTAAGACCTAATTTGAATAGAATCCCTCCTCCTAGGAAAAACCGGTTTTGGGACCTTGTGATGTTAAATCCTGCTTCTCTGGTCAAATGAATCTGAAGCTGTTTGGGGCTGGGCAAATTAACATTTCAATTACTGGGTGGGTAGAGTTTCTCTTGAACGGTTTCAGGGGAACCCTCCAGGACATTGATTTGTTAATTCAGACCTATACAATTGTATGTGTTCCTAAGGGTTTAGTTTTTGCATGAGTTTTGGGTTTTAAGGTAAAATAAATTTTTTACTGAAGCTCAATGTAGATAATCAAGTGTTTTTTCCTTTTTTTATTTTTCAGTTATATTTGTCTATTTTTGTGTGGGTATTTCTTTGATTAATTTATATTTACATTTTTCTTCTTTTACTAATTTTTATTTTTTAGGTTTTTATTGTATATTTACATTTTTCTTCTTTTACTCATTTTTATTTTTTAGGTTTTTATTGCATATTTGCTGCTTTTCTCTCTCTCCCTCTCTTTTCTCTGTAGATTTGGTTAGGAGTACTGGGGGTCTCATGATATTGTGTGGGAACTACTGTCTGAATTCAAGGGTTGCTGCTGAGAGAGGTTTTTGATCAGTCACTGCAAAAAGGGCTTCGTGTGCTGTTCAGCTTGACTATATAGAATCATATCGGCAAAGGAAAGTGAGTTGATGAGCATTTTTTTTTTTAAGGAGACAAGGTGATGTATATCACCTGGGCATACCAATAGCTATGTGAGTAACCCCATTCCCCACAGGAGTACTGTGTGTTTGTTTCCTGTGCACCCCTCATCCCCACAGAAGGCACTGTGTGTTCTCTGTGCACCCCCCTTTTCCACTCCAGGTCAATTGGAAGCTCTATCCTGTGGTCAGGTCACTATTCAGAGCCAAAACCGAGGCTGGTATATCTCATTAGGAGACTCAGAGGGCCGCCGTGTGTCGGCGAGAGCCCTTTTCCTCACACTGATTACTCCTTTTCCTGAGGTCTATCTAGGGTGAACGGAGTCCGTGTGTCGGTGCCAGAAACCCTAGGGCAACTCAGAGGCGCACGAAGAGGAGTAGCAGCCGTCCAGGCGTTTGTCGCAGGACACTGGAGGTGGACGCACCTACTTTTAGAAAATTCCGTGCGTAGGTCGCAGGAAAATTTATGCTCGAGCATGGGTTTAGGGAAAATTAGGGATCAGAAGGGTACCACTTCTGACTACTATAGGACAGCCAAGCAGTAGTACATGAAATCCATCTATAGAGGAGGAGTTGTTAAGCCCCCTCAAAGATTGGCACCAAGGGACTGTAGTTTCAGAGTGGATCATCCCCAAAGAAGGGACCTTTGAGGTCTGGATTGGGAAAAAGTTTGTCCGTAATTTCCCCACTAGATTCCAAAGCCATAGTTCCCTCCAGAAAGCAGAACTGTGGCTGCACGAATCCATCGATCTCCAGCAATAAGACATTCAAAAGTCCCAGACAGTGCAAACTAACACTGTCATGTACTCCCATCCCGCTAAGACTGCAGAGTCCAAGAGAAGCGCTTTTCTCTTTCTCTATCTCTCTCTCTCTCATCCTTCCGTCATCTCTCTATCTAACCTTGAGACGATGCACCATGCTAATCCAGCTTCTCTTCGTCCTGGTTTTAAGGCCGATGAGAAGGTGGGGGAAAGTGGTGCAGAAATCAACGATCTTCAAACTTTCTAACCTCTCAAATGTCAATCAATCACAACTGCCTTTTCTTTGCTGGTACTTGGGTCAGTAGGTAAAAATGACGGCCGATCCATGGCCTGAATGTTCCGCTGTAACCCTTTTATTCCATCAGGTATGCCTCCAGGCAGCCCCACGGGTTATCACCCGATGTCCACCACCGGGTTCGGGAATTGCTCCCGGACCCAGACTCAATAACCAGTGTTCATTCTAGCCAACCAGGTGATTGGGTCGTGCTAAAGAAACATCCGAGGATGGGACTATAGCCGAGATATCTTGGGCCATTCCAGGTGCTGCTGATGACGCCAACCTCTCTGAAGTTCGAGGGACGAGACAACTGGATCCACACCGGTCACTGCAAGAAGCTGCTCAACTAAGTCAAAGAATGCAGAGTATCACTTTTGTTTATTTGTTACAAGGAGGCATTTGTTGATAGACGATATTAATATTAGCTCTGGCTCCTGCTCCTCGCTTGTTAATCCTGTATGGGTGTCCGGGCAGCTAGGCGACCAGTAGATTTGGGATCCTCCAGTTGTGAGGAAGGTATATGGTTATGCCAGGCTAGCAGACACCATTGACAAGGGTCAGGCCCATACTGACAGGAGCAGGGCAGGGGCGGAGCTATGACTAGTGAGAGTCAGAATCCTTTTTAAAGCCTTGGGAGGTCTTGGGGCTCACTGGTTTTCCATTGGATCCGGGCGAAAGGAAATAGGACATATACTTATGTTTTTGTCTCCATTCCTTCTATACGCCGGAGTGAGATGTTCCTGATGTCTAATCGACTGATATACCGAAGCCCGAACAGACAAGACGCCCTGAAGACCAAACCATGGACCAGATGCAGAGGATTCCAAACCAGCCGGCGACCAACGCGAAACGTCACCTCCCGAAGAAAAGAAGCTACGTGTCAAGATTGACTTTCTGTTTTCTATTTGTTTTATGGATTCAGGACTTTTCGTAGACAAGACAGTTTTTTTTGCAAAGAAGAAGATCAAGATTCGTCAAGGGACACTGGGGAGCATATGACAAAGAGGAGGGACTGTTGTGGAAATTTTATTATGCGGACATTTTATCTTAGGATGTGTGTGTGTTTTATAGATTGTCATCATGTCTCTCAGTGGTAATGGTAGATTATTGTATACATGTGTTTGTATGGGGTGTGTCTGCACAGCCACATTGGCTGCCCCTCCCTGTCCTTTGATATGTCATCACTTCCTGTATCCTTGTCTTGGGCCAGCCCCTTTTACACCTTTTGTTTTAGTCAATAAAGGATGCACTGGGCATGGAGGAGGGAGGATATGCTCAGGGGATTTGAATGAAGATGGTAGCATTTGTGTGGTTCTCTGGCTGCGGCTGATGGAGGATGGACTTGCCTTTTCCTTACACTAACTGTGATGCGGGCTGATTACAACTATTAATATTTTTACCACAACAGCTTTACAACCATTCTGACAGCTGAAGTGTCAGACTGCACTACAGAACTGACACTTCAGGAAAAAATCAGTTTCTTACCTCACCGAGGCCAGGAACCTCGGTGACACGTATCTTCCGTCAATGACGGCTCCTTGTTCCTTCTTACAATATATATATATTATATCCCCTTTATTTTCTCACTCTTTCTTTTACCTTTCTGTCTCTTCTCTTGCTATTATCTAGGCAAGAAGAAAGCTTAAAGGGGTTCTGCAGTTTGTTTAAACTGTTGATCTATCCTCTGGATAGATCATCAGCATCTGATCAGTGGGGGTCTGACACCCGGGACCCCTGCCTATCAGCTGTTTGAGAAGGTAGTAGCGCTCCAGGAGCGCCACGGTCTTCTCACTGTTTACTGCAGGCCCAGTGACGTCACGAGTCACGACTTATATCAACTGGCCTGGGCGCAGCTAAGCTCCATTCAAGTGAACAGAGCGTAGCTGCGCCCAGGCCAGTTGATACAAGTCGTGACATCACTGGGCCTGCGGTAAGCAGTGAGAAGGCCGCGGTGCTCCTGGAGCGCCGCTGCCTTCTCAAACAGTTGATCGGCGGGGGTCCCGGGTGTCGGACCGATCAGATGCTGATAATCTATCCAGAGGATAGATCATCAGTTTAAACAAACTGCAGAACCCCTTTAAAATTGTATATTGAGAATAATCTTCCGTATATTATGTTGCTCAATGGGCTAGGACAGACAACAATCTCTCTCTTTCACATCTAATATATCCGTCTAGTTAGTGTTAGCTAGTGGCTCAGCTGTACGTAATTTGCTCTGTCCTTGACATGCTCGTGATGTATAATTGTGCATGATCATTCATGTGAAATGTAGGTTAAAAATTGTTTCTTTTTTTTCTTTTTTTATGAATTCTATTTTTATTGTAGAAAATGAAAACCATAAAAGAACAATCTTACAAGTATATATCAGAGGCTATTGAATAGAAAGTCCCAGAATGTTTGGCATTTGTCGAATAGCTAGGAGTTTTTCATCCAATCAGACCTCCACATTCCTCTGTAAGCTGATGTAAGATAAAATAAGATAAAATAAGAACTATGTAAAGGTAAACTAGTAGACATTAACAAAACATGTACACATTTCAGTGCCTATAAAAGTCAGAGAATTTATGAAAAATGTGAGGCTTTCCAATAATCTTAGATATCATTGTCAGTGAAAGAAATGAAAGCTCGTTCTCAAGAGCCAACAGGATACAGAGTGGTTTGGGGCACAGTGGGATATAGTCACCAAATACATGTCCTCTCTTAGTGAAACAATTCACAAGTAATCCTCCCAGCCACAATCTCTAACCAAGATTGCCAAATCTTCAAAAATGTGGGCCTATTCTTTGTCTCCCATCGAGCCAGTTCTTCTAACTGGCAGAGATGGTGGACCTTGGAAATCCACATGTCTATTGTGAGAGGAGAGGTATTTCTCCACTTAAGGGGGATCGATAATTTAGCAGCGGAAATTAGATGGGTAGGTAAATTCTGGGAGGAGTGTTTTTAAACAGAAGTTGGGAGCCAGAGCAAAACCAATTCTGGAGAAAGTGTAATATTAGTTGAACATATCTGATTAATCAGTTGGTTAATTTCAGGCCAGAATTGGTTAAGTCCGACATAGCAACGTGCCATTGGAACCATAAGGCTGGTGTTTTATACCATTGTGTCAGAATTTTATACAAATTCTCTTTGGCCCGATTGCAACGAGAGAACCCATAGAAAACTTAGTTTGCAGTTCAGTCTCACATTCTGATATGTATTTAGGAATGTTCAGGGCCAGGTTCAACAAAAGAAGTGTAAACTCTTCATAGAAATTTGGACAGTGAGGAAAGCAGAAGGGTAAAATTCTCTAACCATGTCAGGTCTGGATAAGGAGATTTCCTCTTGCCTTTAAAAGAGGTACAGAGTCAATATCAAACTTTTCAATCATTGAAGGAGTTCCAGTGGCCAATAGATTTGACAGAGAAGTAAGATCTAGTGCCGTGTCAGACTTCATCAACTGAGAGGCCTTCTCGTAAGAGAATTTCAACCACTGATGCAGAGTTTCCTTAGGGGACTTATGAATATAACATATGACACTACTGAGAGGGGTTTGAAGGAGAGAGAATGTCTCTTAACAAATGCAAAGCTAAGGTGTCCTGGCATACTTTTACCACACCCTTAGTAAGAGAACTAATAACTGATCTCAGGGATGAAAGTGTTTTTTTACCCACAGTAGGTGAAAATTCCCAAGTCCCAAGCAGCTTCCTTTCAATAAAAAATGTTTTGTAATAAAAACGAATTATATAAATGGGAGCTGAGCTTCAGTACCCCAGCTTGGCCACTACACAGTGGACAAAATCTTCTGCTTCCGATTCCATCTACCATTTAGTTTCCAGCGTTAGAGGCTGCCTTAAACAGCTGATCAGTGAGGGTGCTGGGCGTCAGACCCCCACTGATCTGATATTTAAGAACTATCTGATATTGATGTCAACAAGTAGACACTAATAAGCTCTGTCTTTCTTTATGGTGGTGATTGGCCCCTTAGCCTACAGGCCCTCTGTGATGTTTGCCCTCATCCCTGGTTAAATGTAGGACATACAGTAGGTAAAATCAGTAATAGATGTTGAACATCCAGTGCCCTCTGTGCAATTTAGAGTCTACTAATCAAGTGATTGTGTATAATCTTAACTATACAAGAGTTTTTCTATGTGATCCCTGTGTATCATGGAAAATCGTAATAAAATATCCACCGTATACAACACTATGGATTCTTTCTCTGCAAGTTGGCTCAGTTTATGTACTATGCTCGCTGCTGGATCACTGCATGGATCCATTCTTCAAGTGACAGCCTCCCTCCAAAGAGTATAATATATAGTGAGGTCTTCTACAGTCACCACATTTGTGAATACGTGCTCAGCAGAAATGAGGAAATTGGATTGGAAAATAATGGAGCACAGTTAGGAAAATGGTTTTAGATCACTTTTGATGACTGTATGCAGGTGTGCCTATCCACCAACTACCATTTATAGTAGGACAGTAGATGTGTCAGAGCAGCAGGGGCTTTCCTATACCGTAATTAGTCAGATCATCAGTCCACCTAACAGATCATGGAAAATAAGAGTTGATCAATGGCCCTCCTTTAACGTAAAAATACTGGATTCTGGGATTAGTGTGACGTTTGACAGGGCTGCATTGAAGATTGCAGAAGCCATAACCGCTATATATTCTGGCATATACTGCTCTGCTATGTAACAAGGCAGGCTCAATTTTCATGTTCCAATAGTCTAAGACTATAAATTCCTGTTTTTGGTCTTATTATTAAAATATAACCTTTATTTATTTCACTATAACTTAATACCACAGAAAACAAAAAAAGAAAGACGTGACATTTAAAAATACATATGGAGGGCTATTGTGTTTTGCACTGGGGGTATCGTATCTCCGTTTATTAGTAATTCAGAGGAGTCCTTCTATGTATCTCACTAAGGCTACATGCAGGCTTTCTACTCACACCTTATTCCTATACTTAATGTCTGCAATGTCAGCCGACACCAGACACTCTATCGTCAGGCCGCACTTTTGTAGCAATTCACTCTTGATACTATTTCTCTGATTGATATCTATCTGTAATCCTCGCAGTGGCTATGCTGCCTAAATAACTGCACTGTCCCTCAGGCGTGTTCGGCGTCTGCAGATCGCCTCACTCTTATTCTATCTTTCGCCCTTACATAATTCTTAAAATGTATTTAGAGACGCAGCTCCCCCGACATGTTTCACCGCAGATGCGACGTCTTCAGGGGAATGAAGCTACTATCAACACAAGCGTCTCCTGCCGGAAATACTTTGTATCCGTAAGGTGGGTCCCACCTTCTTGATCACCTATGGCTATTCAGTCTCGTGTTGATTGATGTCCTTCTGGGCCAATCGTATCCTTTCTTTTTTCAATCATCGGCTTACTGGGAAAGAAGAGACTCTACACATGCATCCGAGACTTAGAATTTTCTTATTCCTCAGTATGTAAGTACGCATGCGTTGGGACTTAGTTTATGTCTATGTCCTGAGTCCGTCTGCGCTAGCGTTGGACTTATACTCCATTGCTCGGTCTTCATGCAGCAAAGACTCAGGTATATATGCATAGACTCTGAAACTACAACTCCCCTCATTCATAAATATATATAGCAAAAATCAGGAAACCAGTTTCTCATGGTGTTCCAAAATATTTGGGGATTTCACACTCTGTGTGCTGACACACGTCTATTATTAATTATCCCTTGATGTATTTTTTATATATATTATTTTATGTTCCTATTTTATTACCATATTATTTTATGTTCTCATTTTATATATATTATTTAGTGTTCCCAGTAGCCGGTACTTGAACTATGGATCTTTCTTATTATTCCTAGGAATAATATCCCAGATTGCTGGATATTTGTGCCCTTTTGTATGTTTGTCTGCACCTATTGACCTTTTGATATTTTTATAATATTTTTTCAACTACGGGTAGAGGAAAGAAAAATCTGTGTTTTCCGAGTAATTCCACTCTTTTTATTTTAGTTTATTTATTTATTTTACTATATATCTATCTATCTCTATATTAATCATAATATATCTTCACCATCTTGGGTATCATATAAATGCTGTGTACGTAAAACCTTCATTCAGGCCAATTGGGCTCATAGTATTGAGTCTCTGAATCCATCGTGCTTCATTCTGCAAAAGCTTTTTATCCAAATTTCCTCCTCTCGGACCCATAGTTATTTTTTCTATCCCCCAGAAACGTAAGACTGATGTTTTATTATCATGTGCATATTTTATATGTCTTGCAATTGGTGTATCTTTTGCAGTTTCTATTGAGCTCAAATGGCCCGATATCCGGCGTCTCAGTTCCTGGGTGGTTTTTCCCATGTATAATCTGGGGCATGGGCATGATGCTATATACACAACTCCTTGCGTTTTGCATGTAATCAGTTGTCTGATGTCATATTCTTTTTTGTCAGCTGGATTTATGAATTTTTTTATCCGAGGGATATATTTACAAAAGGAGCAATCTCCACAGGGTGATGACCCTCGGTATTTCTCTCTAATTGAAATATTGTCTATTCCTTCTTCTTTTAGGTGACTGTGCACGAGTTGGTCCTTCAAATTTGAGGCTCTCCTATAGGTTACACTTGGATTGATGGTAAGTACTGTTTTTAGATCTCTGTCTGATTGTATTATATACCAATATTTTTCCAATATTCGATACATTTCTTTATTATAACCATCGAAGGTTCCTATACACCGGATAATTTCATTCTTTTTTATGGGAGATGTTTTTAATAATTCTTCTCTATTTATACTCTTTGCTCTGTTGTATGCCTTTTTTAGGGGGGCTGAGGGATATCCCCTCTTTTTGAACCTTTGGAGCAGTTGTTCGCTCTCCCTTTCAAAGGTTGCCTCCTCAGAGCAATTCCTACGACCCTCAAATTTTGGCCCGTAGGTATTCCCCTCTTGAGTGGCTCTGGATGACAACTCGTCCAGTGTAGGTAACTGTTTGTAGAGGTTGGTTTTCTATGTACTTCCGTACTAAGACGTCCACTTCCTGTAATTCTGATTTTCAAGTCCAGGAAAATTATCTCTCACGCCTGTATTTCGTAGGTATATTTCATCCCTATATTGTTCTCATTGAGAATCTGTGTAAATTCCCTAAATAGTGCTTCTCCACCATCCCATAGGAGGAGGATGTTGTCTATATACCTGCCCCAAAATAAAATGTGATAGGTTTATGACAACATCCCCTCCGTGAAAACTATATCATTTTCCCACCACCCTAAAAATTTATTTGCATAAGTGGGGGCACATGATGTCCCCATCGCGGTCCCATTGACCTGTTTGTAATAGTGTCCTTAAAAAATTAAAAAATTGTGCTCTAAATCAAATTCCAACAACGATAATACTAGGTGATTGTGTTGGTGAAAATTACTTATTTTAGTGCTGAGGAATTGGTGAACTGCTTTTAAACCCAGTGAGTGTTGTATATTAATATATAGGGATTCAACATCCAGACTGGCCAGAATGGTGTTTGGTGTCAGTGTCAGTTCATTGATTTTTAGGAGGAGGTCTTTTGTGTCCTTGATGTAGGATGGTAAGGTGGTAACGAAGGGTCTGAGTATCTGATCTACATATTGACTGATGCCCTGAGTTAAGTTGTCGTTACCAGACACTATGGGTCTCCCTGGAATAGGTGTTTTATCCTTGTGCACCTTTGGTAGTGCGTAAAAGGTGGATATAGTGGGGTCTTTTTTCAGAAGATACATAAATTCATCTTTGGTTATCAGGTTCCTAGATCTTGCGTCAGACAATAGTGCTTTCAATTCTTCTTGTCCTTTAGCAATCTTAATACCATGTCAACATAGTCATCTCTGTTTTGGATGACTATGTTGCCACCTTTGTCACTAGGTTTGATGATGATATTCTCATTTTTCTTGAGCTCACCCAGGGCTTCTAGTTCCTGGGGACTTAGATTGGATTCAATATGGTCTTTTCTCATTTTCAGAGACTTTATATCCTGCATTACCAGGCTCACAACCGTGTCTATTTCTTTAAACTGTACAAATGACGGAGTAGTTTTGGATTTCGGTTTCAGTGATGAAAAAGGAGGATCTGGAATAACACATTGTCCCTCATTTTCTCTCAGCAAATCCTCAAGGGTCTCGACACATCTCTTTTCATTTTCATATATTCTCCTCATGTCCCCTTTTTCCTGTTTGTGTACCTTTATGTAAGGCCAATTTGCATGCTAAGAGATTTATATCTTTGATCCACAGGAATTTGTCACTCTGTGGGACTGGTGAGAAGGCCAGGCCTCTACTAAGGAGCATTCTTTGTGCTGTTGTCAGGGTATATCCAGATAAGTTGATAATTTGTTTATCACTAGCCTCCTCTATTGGTGTTATACTCCCTATTTGCTGTAACCCCATTTTTCTCGATCCCTCAAGAAAGACCTCCTCCTAAAAATCAATGAACTGACACTGACACCAAACACCATTCTGGCCAGTCTGGATGTTGAATCCCTATATAGTAATATACAACACTCACTGGGTTTAAAAGCAGTTCACCAATTCCTCAGCACTAAAAGCAGTAATTTTCACTAACACTATCACCTAGTATTATCGTTGTTGGAATTTGTTTTAGAGCACAATTTTTTTATTTTTTAAGGACACTATTACAAACAGGTCAATGGGACCGCGATGGGGACGTCATGTGCCCCCACTTATGCAAATTTATTTTTAGGGTGGTGGGAAAATGATATAGTTTTCCCGGAGGGGATGTCGTCATATACATGTCACATTTTATTTTGGGGCAGGTATATAGACGACATCCTCATCCTATGGGATGGTGGAGAAGCACTATTTAGGGAATTTACACAGATTCTCAATGAGAACAATATAGGGATGAAATATACCTACGAAACACAGGAGCAAGAGATAATTTTCCTGGACTTGAAAATTTGAATTACAGGAAGTGGACGTCTTAGTACGGAAGTACATAGAAAACCAACCTCTACAAACAGTTACTTACACTGGACGAGTTGGCATCCAGAGCCACTCAAGAGAGGAATACCTACGGGCCAAAATTTGAGGGCTTGTAGGAATTGCTCTGAGGAGGCAACCTTTGAAAGGGAGAGCGAACAACAGCTCCAAAGGTTCAAAAAGAGGGGATATCTCTCAGCCCCCCTAAAAAAGGCATACAACAGAGCAAAGAGTATAAATAGAGAAGAATTATTAAAAACATCTCCCGTAAAAAAGAATGAAATTATCCAGTGTATAGGAACTTTCGATGGTTATAATAAAGAAATTTATCGAATATTGGAAAAATATTGGTATATAATATAATCAGACAGAGATCTAAAAACAGTACTTACCATCAATCCAAGCATAACCTATAGGAGAGCCTCAAATTTGAAGGACCAACTCGTGCACAGTCACCTAAAGGAAGAAGGAATAGACAATATTTCAATTAGAGAGAAATACCGAGGGTCATCACCCTGTGGAGATTGCTCCTTTTGTAAATATATCCCTCGGATTAAAAAATTCATAAATCCAGCTGACAAAAAAGAATATGACATCAGACAACTGATTACATGCAAAATGCAAGGAGTTGTATATATACACTCACCTAAAGAATTATTAGGAACACCTGTTCTATTTCTCATTAATGCGATTATCTAGTCAACCAATCACATGGCAGTTGCTTCAATGCATGTAGGGTTGTGGTCCGGGTCAAGACAATCTCCTGAACTCCAAACTGAATGTCAGAATGGGAAAGAAAGGTGGGCTATAACAGCAGAAGACCCCACCAGGTACCACTCATCTCCACTACAACTAGAAAAAAGAGGCTACAATTTGCACGAGCTCACCAAAATTGGACTGTTGAAGACTGGAAAAATGTTGCCTGGTCTGATGAGTCTCGATTTCTGTTGAGACATTCAAATGGTAGAGTCCGAATTTGGCGTAAACAGAATCAGAACATGTATCCATCATGCCTTGTTACCACTGTGCAGGCTGGTGGTGGTGTAATGGTGTGGGGGATGTTTTCTGGGCACACTTTAGGCCCCTTAGTGCCAATTGGCCATCGTTTAAATGCCACGGACTACCTTAGCATTGTTTCTGACCATGTCCATCCCTTCATGACCACCATGTACCCATCCTCTGATGGCTACTTCCAGCAGGATAATGCACCATGTCACAAAGCTCGAATCATTTCAAATTGGTTTCTTGAACATGACAATGAGTTCACTGTACTAAAATGGCCCCCACAGTCACCAGATCTCAACCCAATAGAGCATCTTTGGGATGTGGTGGAACGGGAGCTTCGTGCCCTGGATGTGCATCCCTCAAATCTCCATCAACTGCAAGATGCTATCCTATCAATATGGGCCAACATTTCTAAAGAATGCTATCAGCACCTTGTTGAATCAATGCCACGTAGAATTAAGGCAGTTCTGAAGGCAAAAGGGGGTCCAGCACCGTATTAGTATGGTGTTCCTAATAATTCTTTAGGTGAGTGTAGCATCATGCCCATGCCCCAGATTATACGTGGGAAAAACCACCCAGGAACTGAGGCGCCGGATATCGGGCCATTTGAGCTCAATAGAAACTGCAAAAGATACACCAATTGCAAGACATATAAAATATGCACATGATAATAAAACATCAGTCTTACGTTTCTGGGGGATAGAAAAAATAACTATGGGTCCGAGAGGAGGAAATTTGGATAAAAAGCTTTTGCAGAATGAAGCACGATGGATTCAGAGACTCAATACTATGAGCCCAATTGGCCTGAATGAAGGTTTTACGTACACAGCATTTATATGATACCCAAGATGGTGAAGATATATTATGATTAATATAGAGATAGATAGATATATAGTAAAATAAATAAATAAACTAAAATAAAAAGAGTGGAATTACTCGGAAAACACTGATTTTTCTTTCCTCTCCCCGTAGTTGAAAAAATATTATAAAAATATCAAAAGGTCAATAGGTGCAGACAAACATACAAAAGGGCACAAATATCCAGCAATCTGGGATATTATTCCTAGGAATAATAAGAAAGATCCATAGTTCAAGTACCGGCTACTGGGAACACTAATTAATATACATCAAGGGATAATTAATAATAGACGTGTGTCAGCACACAGAGTGTGAAATCCCAAAATATTTTGGAACACCGTGAGAAACTGGTTTCCAGATTTTTGCTATATATATTTATGAATGAGGGGAGTTGTAGTTTCAGAGTCTATGCATATATACCTGAGTCTTTGCTGCATGAAGACCGAGCACGGGAGTATAAGTCCAACGCAAGCGCAGACGGACTCAGGACATAGACATAAACTAAGTCCCAACGCATGCGTACTTACATACTGAGGAATAAGAAAATTCTAAGTCTCGGACGCATGCGCAGAGTATCTTCTTTCCCAGTAAGCCGATGATTGAAAAAGAAAGGATACGATTGGCCCAGAAGGACATCAATCAACACGAGACTGAATAGCCATAGGTGATCGAGAAGGTGGGACCCACCTTACGGATACAAAGTATTTCCGGCAGGAGACGCTTGTGTTGATAGTAGCTCCATTCCACTGAAGACGCCGCATCTGCGGTGAAACATGTCGGGGGAGCTGCGTCTCTAAATACATTTTAAGAATTATGGAAGGGCGAAAGATAGAATAAGAGTGAGGCGATCTGCAGACGCCGAACACGCCTGAGGGACAGTGCAGTTATTTAGGCAGCATAGCCACTGCGAGGATTACAGATAGATATCAATCAGAGAAATAGTATCAAGAGTGAATTGCTACAAAAGTGCGGCCTGACGATAGAGTGTCTGGTGTCGGCTGACATTACAGACATTAAGTATAAGAATAAGGTGTGAGTAGGAAGCCTGCACGTAGCCTTAGTGAGATACATAGAAGGACTCGTCTGAATTACTAATAAACGGAGATACGATACCCCCAGTGCAAAACACAATAGCCCTCCATATGTATTTTTAAATGTCACGTCTTTCTTTTTTTGTTTTCTGTGGTATAGAGTTATAATGAAATAAATAAAGGTTATATTTTAATAATAAGACCAAAAACAGGAATTTATAGTCTGAGACTATTGGAACATGAAAATTAACCTCCTGGGTTTAGTGGGTGCATTTGATTTAGTGCAAGGCAGGCTCAAGTAACAAAGGCTTAATGGTGGTATATATAGAATTATGTAATGTTGAGGACAATGAGGGGTTAACAGTGATGATGGCCATATCATGATGTGATATTTTATGTAAATTATGGAACAAATGAAGCACAATTACCCAAAGTCGGATAATGACTGGCTGGACTATAAAATACCATCTGAGCTTGGCTCTAATTTAATTTTTGAAAGGAGGGATATACTTATAATTGCTAGTAGGTAGGTATTTTTTCACAAAACAAGATAGAGATAGGTGACTCCTGTAAATCCAATAGTGATGGAATATAATCTGTGCTGTACAAGGCATTAACTCCTAAATACCCTTATACACTAAATACAGAATAACAGAATACTGTATATAGCCTTTCTTGAGTGGGGTACAGGGGTGCACCACCAATAAGGCTAGTGTTTGCCTCAGGCAGCAGAAAGGCTAGGTGCAGCCCTGGTGGGGTAGGTGCAGATTTACTGAGAAGCAATATGCAGCCCTTATAGTTCTCCTGCCCTGTTCCAATTGCATACAGCCTCAATTGTTTTTGCCCTATATAGAAAAGCCTTCTGTGGCCTTCTAAGTATACTAGGGCTGGATTACACTATGAAGAGTTTCTTATAACCTATTGGCACCATATATTCTGCCATACATACCAAGGTCTTTTGTGGCCTTCCGACTTTAATAGGTCTGGATTACACTCCAAAAGGCTTGTTATAATTTACTAGTGCCATATATTTTTCTCTACATACCAATGCTTTCTGTGACCTTGATTCTTTACTGGGCCTGATTTACACTCCAAAGACCTTCGCATAGCCTACTTACGCCATATATACCAAGGTCTTCTGCGGCCTTCCTTCTATTCTAGGGCTAGATTACCGGCTGAAGAACTTCTTCTAGCCTACTGATGCCATATATTTTGTCATATATGACAAGGTCTTCTGTGGCCTTCCAACTTTACTGGGTCTGGATACACTTTAAAGAGCTTCTTATAACCTACTGGTACAGTGATCCCCTTAGGAGCTGGAAGGATATGTCACGGTGTGCTTACTTAGGCCATTGCTCCCTGGGCATTGGTGCAGTGGAAATGTGGTTTAAGGAATCAGGCCAGAAGTGGAAGAACAAAAGTTAAAGATAAAAATAGAAGTTGTAGTACATTCAGCAGTAGTTTGTACTTCTGTCTAACAGGTGAAAGCTGGCACTTGTAGAAGTAAGTTTCCACTGTGTAATGCAGGCTTTTTTGAGTTGGCCTGGCCTGGCTGTTGTTTAAGGTGATGGGTGTATGACTCTTAGTCCCTCACCTGCAGCAAGGTCTGGATAGCTATGGTTGCTTGTCACTCTGCTGACTGTAATTCTGTAGCTTTTCAGAATATCTGTAGTTTTGTCTCTCTGGAGTAATGTTCTCACAGATGAGTTGGTTCTCTGGTCCCTAAGCCCTTAGCAATAGGATGTGCTTCCTTACTCCTCACAGTCTTAGCTAAGACTTTTCTTCCCCTAGCAGGAAATAGGACCAGTCCACTTCTACTAAGAGGGGAGGAATAGGGTGGTTAACCCTATCCCTGATGCCAACTATACCTCACCTGCCGGTGTACAGTGCTAACATTAAATAACATTACAAACCAAACATATGCACTCTGTACTGGGGAGCTGTACTGGTGCCATAAATGTTGTCCTATATTCTGTGGCCTTCTAACTTTACTGGACCTGAAATACACTCTGAAGAGCTTCTTATAACCTACTGCCGCCATATATATCAAGGCCTTCTGTGGCCTTTCTTTTTAACAAGGCCTAGATTACACTCCGAAGAGCTTCTTGTAACCTACTGGCTGGCACCACATATTTTGCCCTACATACCAGTGACTTTTGTTACCTTCCTTCCTTACTAAGCCTGGCTTAAACTCTGAAGAGCTTCTTATAACCTACTGACACTGTATACTTTGTCCTGTATGCCAAAGTCTGTTGTGGCTCTTGAAAATTCCCAGTAATTTGGTTACTCAGGACTTGGTCTTCATTCATTTTTCACCAAATCTGGGCCTGTATCACATGCTAATGAGAATTTCAGAGAATCTGCTTTGTATTCAAATGACTTAATCTATTCCTTTATTTTATTTCAATATGAACAAAACTAGTGCTTAATACCCTGCTAATTAGGTTATGTGCATGTATTAAGCTTGTCACTGGCCTGGTGAGATTTCACTCCACACTTCTGGTATAAACTGATCAAATGGGCCCAGGAGAAAGAAATTTATAAACATATTTTTGTAGCTAGTGAATTAGTCTCAATGAACCGTCGGGATTTATCACAATGTGAATGCATGAATCACTCCCTGCTCTGCTTATATAAATTAATTAACTTTCTGCACCATACTCCCACCTGCCAGACTGAAAGACACGGGGACAGTTTTGTGAGCAAGGACCCTGTGTGGCATTACTATGAACAAATTCCCACAAGACCTGCACAGGGAAGGAAAATGGGAATCAATTTTCCTAATTAACCTAATCCCTAAATCATGCAACCTCTTGCAAGAGACTTCTCCTGCCCAGGTACAAACAGGAAGTGGAACAGCAAGTGACAGCTGTTTTCCGGAGAATGACAGCAGATAGACAAGCGAGGATAGTGGGCTATCAGACTATGAAATGAGATGTCTCTGTAATAATCGATACAGATGTTCTACATGAGATGCCTGTAATGGGGAACGGAAGAACGTCTGTTGAACCATTTATCCTGGATCGCTGAACCTACAGAGTAAATTAACTTCTTTTCAAAGAAAGATGATTCAGATAATTTTCCTTACCTCATGCCGACTGCAGAAATCACTTTCCAATTTGTGACAAGGAAACAAAATTAGCTGAATGAGTTAGTAGGCGGCATATGTATGCTGTATGGAAGGTGAGGGGTTCAGCAATGCTGCATACTAAGCAGTTATATGCTATACACTTACTATAGCTATACACATTTCTGACATGTATTTATTTTTTGGGGAATAAATGCTGTCAGGAAAGAGAAGTCAGAAATAAGGAAGAAAAGGAAAATTGTATTAATGGATAAACCTATGGTGGAATAATACACATTCTCATTATATGGAGGAAACTGACAGAGACTTTGGCTGGGATTTATGAATGTGGTAAGAAAGTATCTCAAGATCATGTTATTGTAATGGGGTGATTTATCAAAATACGTAAAAAAAAAATGTCCTCCTTGATAAATCAATGCATAATACGGTCTGAAGATACTAGAAACCTTTATCTTCCCTGTCTGCTAAATATATAGAAAAAGGCACAGACTTAACAAAAAATTATGGGTGCCAAATGTATTCGATAGGACCCCAGCTTGATATTCTTCATCTGTGTCACAAGTTGTAATACACTTTAGAAGATGAAGAAACTTGTGTCTGCCCTTAGGCTCTCCTCTTAGGCAACCTCAGATGAATAATGGGATATGTTCCAGGTCATGGACGGCAGCACACAATATAAGTAACCAAGTAGTATGATCTTATAAGCAGACAAATAGGACCAAGGGCATTGTCACAAGTAAATGAGGACAGAAATATATGCAGATCAAACATTTTGTTGTTACAATGGCGTCCCATGCCCGTCGCTGCTCTGTTTTTCTGGACAGGCAAAGTCGCCATATTACTTACCCTTGTCTTCTTGTGTTGGCAGCCGGGATCCGCTCACCTTCTGCTACTCAGCAGCGGCTACCGGCATCCCAGGTGGCTTCTGCAGGCCACAGCCTGCACTTCTCTATAAAATCCTTCTGGCCAGCGTGCACCCTACTTACCTCCAGACAATGGCTGGCCATCAGTCTGTATCTTAGACACCTTCCCCAGGTGGAATGCCCCTAAGCTTTAGGTTCCCTGACCTCAGATTAGTTTAACGGAGTTGTGCAAACTCCGCCTAGTCAGACCTTGGCCTTTTTCCTGACTACAAGAGCTGCCTGATCTTTCTATGCTTTGCACAGGTGTCTCTGGAACCCCATGGTTTAGCTGCCAACTATACTGGGATTAGTCCAGAAGGTAGTGGCCTGGTTGGTTCCCTGCAGCAAAGTTTAGATCCCTGTATAGGAGGTGAATACCATATTAAAGGTTGAATGCCAGGGGACCACCAGGACAACACCTTTAATTTTAGTTCAAAGCCAAATTGATTAGTTGGCACAGTGAGTCCACACCCTCTGTCCATTACATTTGTAAAGTGTTAGCACACAAACCTTGTGTGAATCCTCAACTAATTTTATTTTGTGCCTCACATGAGTATTGGATCCACTAATCTTATTGTGTCTACAACCATTATAACATAATCTTATTGTGACTGCAACCATTTTGTGTTTACTTGGCACCCAGTCGAGTCACATTATTATGACCACCAGCAAATATCCAGAGTAAGAATCCATAGAATGAACATGACGATCGAGGTGGAAGTCGAAGGAATCGATCAAAGTCTGAGGAATCAGGGTGCCAGGGTAGTACTTGGAAGTCTTGGTCATTCTCTTTAAACCAATGTCAGACATTTCTAGCCATGTGACATTGCATTGTCTTGCTGGGAAATCCCATCCAACCCAGGGAAGACAATCAGCATGTATGGGTGTATGTGATCTGAAGAATGGATTAATACCCAAATCAGTTCATAGTAACTTCCACATGGATGAGTGGGCCCAGAGAATGCCACAAAAACATTCAACAGATCATAATGCTGCCCCCACCAGCTTATGTTCTTCCAGCAATGGTTGCAGGGTGTTTCTTCTCTGATGTTTCTTGCCTGACACGCCAATGTCCATTCATTCCATGAAGTACAAAATGTGACTTATCAGAAAAGGTAGTCCTTTGCCAATCATCAGAGGTCCAATTTCGATAGTGCGGTGAAAATTGAAGCCTTTTCTGCTGAGGCAACTTCGTTAGGTGAGATGCAGTGACCATTTGCTCCGGACCCCCATATGCAGTAGCATTCTCTGAACTGTTGTTTTTGACACACATCTAGTAGTCCCCTGGTTCATTTTGGCATTGAGCTCTCCACTGTACTGCTTTGCTCAACCCTTGCACTCCTTTGTAGCCAACATTCAACTTTCACATCAATGGCACGTGGTGCTCTGCAGTTTTCACATTGCTTATTCACAATGGTGCCATCTGTCCACTCACAATACACTTTCACCACAGCAGGGCGCGGACAGTTCACAAATTGTGCAGTTTCAGAGATACTGACACCAATGAGGGATATGTGTGCAGACAACTTATCACACACCTTATATACCCATCAAGCCAGCTCGCCACACATGACATCCTTCCTGAGCTTCGTGCTGCTGATATGTAAAGTAGTAAGTGGTCATAATAATGTGACTCGACTGTGTACATATTCATTGACACACAAAAAACATACATGGATAGAAATGTCAGATTTTCTTGGCAGGCAGATATGTAAATGATTACAGGTTTGGTCTGATTAGACTTTGGGTCTTGCCACAAGAGGGCATGAAAGTGCTTACTCCGCTGCCCTATAAAAAGGCTCTCAGAGTCTACTTTTGAATTATCGTACTTCTTGGTGACAGCCAGCCACTGTCAACTTTATTTGCGGTGGTGTTGTGAACAAGAAACTTGGGAGTGCTACGGACTGGAACTGTATCATCTTTAGTGATGAATCCAGGTTCTGTTTTGGATGCCACAATGGTCAGGATCAAGTATGGAGGCTTCATGGTGAGCACTTCAATCTTGCTGTTGCTCTGGAGCGACACACTGCCCCAACTGCTGATGTGATGATCTGGGGAGCCATAACATAGCTTATGTCGGTTAACCCTGGTAGTGCTAAGAGGGAAACTAACAGCTCAGCGATATGTGCAGGACGTCCTGCCACCACATGTGTTGCCTCTCATGGTAGCGCTTCTGTAGTGACCCATCATCAGATATTTAGAGAGAGTCTTGAAAGGGAAGTATTGCCAACCCATAATAAAAAAACTTCTTGAGTATTACTGTATTGTGAATACTGCTACCTACTGCTTATACTATATTTGTACTGAAACTCTCATCATCTATTTAGTAGAGACTTTATTTATTGTAATCAAGCATGCCTTGTCACTGCCTTCACCATTTGGTAGCCCCTGCTCCTGTCCTCTTGCCTTGCACTCTGCCACAACATCCACTATCAAGGGCATCCCAGCCACCACCAGGTACCAGTCTCTGTTAGACAGGAGAAGAAGCCACCACCCATGTAGTGTCCCACTAGGTATGGGTGGGCACTACACAAGGGTCAATTGGTGTGCGCGTTACTCCTACTCACAAGGAACAGAAATGTCATATTTAATTCTGCATTTAATGTATGTTTTAATGTGTTGTTATATGCAATGTACCCCTGTCTAATGCAGCAGCAGGCCTAGTTGGGTGTAGTTAGACATCCCAGACACTAGAGGGAGATAGGGAGCCCCTAGTATAAATGTCCAGGCCCAGACAGGGAGAGGGAGTGCAGAGTCAGGAGTCTGAGAAGACAGAGGCCAGTAAGCCTGCTCCTGACATGCAGCTGGATAGCCCTGGTTGCTAGTGATGTCCAGGAGGCTGTTGAGAAACTCCAGCCTGCCTGAGAACAAGAGAGCCTAAATTAGCTCTGAAGAGATACCCCAGTTGCAGGATTCAACCTCCTGGGAGAAAACCAACAGTTACCCACCTGATAGGAGGAGGCGACCCAGGGTAAGCAAAGTGACCCTGATGGGCAGAGGAACTTAGGAATCATAGCAAGCAGTATAATACCTGAGGAAGGAAGTAACCAAGGATATAAGCCACCCTTTTAGGCATCCGGGCCTTGGGAGATGTAAAGCCAGAGCAGGAGTTCTATAAAGGACAGTGTACAGTGATTCTGGGAAAAGTACAACCTGCTGCTGAGTGCTTGTGGAATTTACCCTCAGTGTAACTTGCATGACTATTGCCTGCCATATTTGTGAATAAGCCCCTTTTGTGGAACTGTAATACAGAGACTATACTACTCCCTGCTGTACAAAGTTGGATTGTCCAGTAAAGTTTACGTTTGGTTCACTGCATACTTGTGTACCTTCATCTTTCCAACCACCAACCGGCGTGCCACTGGCCAAAGGCACTGGCGTCACGAATACCACAGGGACCTTGCCCCAGGCACACAAAACACCTGTAACATCCAGGGCACCTCAACTACCATCAGGCCTGGTCCCTATCTACAGAGCGTGCCCCAGAGGAACTGTGTCTACCTCTCCTTCACTGCCACGCGCTTGCCCAGGGTTACGCAAATATAGTGAGTACCCTCGATTGCCCATAACTGTGACCTCACTTCGTCATACCCTGCAGGTCTGGCGTGTTGCACCCACTTCCCATTATGTATTATGCCAGCGTTGTGAGTAGGAAAGAAGCTGGCCAAATTGCAGGGATCCAGGGCAGGCAGGTATGGTGTGTAAGGGGAAAATTGGTGATAGGGATGTATAGTTTCTGTGTGCAGTATATGATTGAATGGGTGCAGCGTGTATGTGTAAATATATGTGTATGCACTGTGGGTGCATACACATGCCCAAGTCAGGTGCTAGTTCTTGCTGTGTGATGTCCATTTTCATCCTGGTGATCAACTGCGGTGATCAGCGATAACTCCAGTCTTGGCAGTTTAAGCCCTTGCTGAAGCCAGATGACTATGTATGTCTACTAGGCATTCGGCATATCTCTCTGCACAGATGTTTTAAAACATCACTTGCAGAGATTACAGCTGCACACTAGTGGTGCGGCTATGGGAGCTGGGAGGTCCCTCTCAGCGACAGCAGGGCTCCACATAGAGAAGGCAGGAACGTTTTGTTTGCTGAATGAGTGCTGTGTATAGAGTTCAGGAAGCGGCTGTGCCACTTCTGTTCCAGTTCCAGCGATCATCTGATTGCTGGGGGTGTGCATGACCTGCGGGGGCTTCGCAGACCCAAATTATCCTGCAGTGAGGTTGTGAAGCTTCTCTGGGGGCTGTAGTCCCCTTGTAACTGGATTACCATGTCAGCCCAGGTGAAAAAACAAACAAACTGTAAACGTCCCCCAAAAATCTTGTATAACCATATAGGGGGGCAGAAAGTGTAAAAAATAATTTAAAATAACCCACAACATGCTACACTGCAGCTTCTAGCCCCACCACCAGTGATCATTACCCATACACTACGTGCAGAATTATTAGGCAAATGAGTATTTTGACCACATCATCCTCTTTATGCATGTTGTCTTACTCCAAGCTGTATAGGCTCGAAAGCCTACTACCAATTAAGCATATTAGGTGATGTGCATCTCTGTAATGAGAAGGGGTGTGGTCTAATGACATCAACACCCTATATCAGGTGTGCATAATTATTAGGCAACTTCCTTTCCTTTGGCAAAATGGGTCAAAAGAAGGACTTGACAGGCTCAGAAAAGTCAAAAATAGTGAGATATCTTGCAGAGGGATGCAGCACTCTTAAAATTGCAAAGCTTCTGAAGCGTGATCATCGAACAATCAAGCGTTTCATTCAAAATAGTCAACAGGGTCGCAAGAAGCGTGTGGAAAAACCAAGGCGCAAAATAACTGCCCATGAACTGAGAAAAGTCAAGCATGCAGCTGCCAAGATGCCACTTGCCACCAGTTTGGCCATATTTCAGAGCTGCAACATCACTGGAGTGCCCAAAAGCACAAGGTGTGCAATACTCAGAGACATGGCCAAGGTAAGAAAGGCTGAAAGACGACCACCACTGAACAAGACACACAAGCTGAAACGTCAAGACTGGGCCAAGAAATATCTCAAGACTGATTTTTCTAAGGTTTTATGGACTGATGAAATGAGAGTGAGTCTTGATGGGCCAGATGGCTGGATTGGTAAAGGGCAGAGAGCTCCAGTCCGACTCAGACGCCAGGTCTGGAGGTGGAGTACTGGTTTGGGCTGGTATCATCAAAGATGAGCTTGTGGGGCCTTTTTTGGTTGAGGATGGAGTCAAGCTCAACTCCCAGTCCTACTGCCAGTTTCTGGAAGACACCTTCTTCAAGCAGTGGTACAGGAAGAAGTCTGCAAGGTAAGAAAAACATGATTTTCATGCAGGACAATGCTCCATCACACGCGTCCAAGTACTCCACAACGTGGCTGGCAAGAAAGGGTATAAAAGAAGAAAATCTAATGACATGGCCTCCTTGTTCACCTGATCTGAACCCCATTGAGAACCTGTGGTCCATCATCAAATGTGAGATTTACAAGGAGGGAAAACAGTACACCTCTCTGAATAGTGTCTGGGAGGCTGTGGTTGCTGCTGCACGCAATGTTGATGGTGAACAGATCAAAACACTGACAGAATCCATGGATGGCAGGCTTTTGAGTGTCCTTGCAAAGAAAGGTGGCTATATTGGTCACTGATTTGTTTTGGTTTTGTTTTTGAATGTCAGAAATGTAAATTTGTGAATGTTGAGATGTTATATTGGTTTCACTGGTAAAAATAAATAATTGAAATGGGTATATATTTGTTTTTTGTTAAGTTGCCTAATAATTATGCACAGTAATAGTCACCTGCACACACAGATATCCCCCTAAAATAGCTAAAACTAAAAACAAACTAAAAACTACTTCCAAAAATATTCAGCTTTGATATTAATGATATGGTTGTGGTTCAATATGGTTGTTGTTCAATAATAAAATTAATCCTCAAAAATACAACTTGCCTATTAATTCTGCACTCCCTGTACATCCCATATATAAAAACCACCATTATGGAAAGGGGATAATAAAAAAATATATTTTTTTGTGGCATGATGTGCTATTAACAAAATAAATGTGAAAAACAAACTGCCCCATCTTTTTTTTTTTTTTTTACATTTTCCCAGTTAAAAAATGAAAACAAAGGTAGTAAAATAAAAATGACAAAAATAAAACCCCATGAATCACCGAAAAAAATTAAAAAAAATGTATACAACCAAATAAAAAGTTATGGCTTACGAAGACGCATTTTCTAAAAAGAACAAAATGCAAAATGAGCCTGGTAGAAAGGGGGTAAATGGCCCAATCCTGAACTGGTTATGGTTGTGCGATAATTGCCATTTCCATGGCTTATGGAAACATGCGATCAGGCCAGCTCTCCGATGTTTCTGCAACGTCCATTGCAGTGGATAGGAGATACGTAAACAGTGTAGAACAAGGGGCATATTCAGACTCAGTGCCTATGGCAGGCATGGCCAACCTGCGGCTCTCCAGCTGTTGTAAAACTACAACTCCCACCATGCCCTGCTGTAGTCTGCTGGCTGTAGGCAGTCTGAGCATGCTGGGAGTTGTAGTTTTGCAACAGCTGGAGAGCCTCAGGTTGGCCAACCCTCGCCTATGGCATCAACATCTATAAACATAGCCTTGCTGGTTTCAGGATAACTTTTTCATTTTTCTGAAGTGAATTTTATACTAGGATTTTGGAAAATAAATTTTAATATCTTTTAAATTATACAGTCAATAGATACTTGTCCAGCTATTAGACAGGATATACAACAGCAAAATGACAAAAGATTGCACTGATATATATCTTCTTTCATGTATGTACTTGGGAAGCTAATACAATTACTATGAAATGTATTCTTGAAAGACATGACAGTACTAGACAATATTCATGAAAGGCTTTACATTACAAGACATGTTTTGCCTTGTACATATATTCTATCCAAGGTCTGATGGAGTTATTAGAGCAATATGGGTTGAACTTTAATTAGAAGCAATTATAGGAGTTCTACAGCAGCGTAACGTATAGAAAATAATATATTGTGGCATGCAATAGAATGTGTGCATTTCAGGTTCAAAAAGAGAAAAAAAAAACATTGCTCTATATAACTTGCAATATTTACACAGTTTGAGAGTACAGTTGGTAAAGGGCAGACAGTATGTCCAATAAACCTTAACATTAAAGGGGCATTCTACCTTTACAACCTTTTTTGTATTATGATCCAGAACGTGGTCCACCTAAAAAGGAAATCCACTTACCTGTTTCCCACTCTTTGGTAACAGTGCAGAGGCTCCACTCAGTGATGCTTCTGGTGTCACCGCCAGATCTCTGAGAAGCTTTGACAGACATTCTTCAGTACCTCTTGCTTGAGGTTCTTTTGTTTTGGTTTTGTTTTGTAATCTCGTTTCCCTCTCTCAGCTGTCGTCTAGTTGCACTGATTGCATCTCTTTATATCCCCTCCCATACTGCATCACTTTGCGGTTTATACAACTTCCTGGTGGATTGTGCTCACTGCTAGATGATGCAATTGCTGGTTCCTCAGATAAGTCTTTTCCTTTATTTGTGTTTTCCTGTTGGCTTGATTCTAGGTGACCCTGACTCCCTCCGTATTAAGTGCAGGGAGGCGGTGGTCGTGTCCCCTCACTATTGTAGGGTTTTCAGGTGTCACATAGTATTAGGTACGAGGACATGCAACTTTCTATCATAAAGATCTTTGCATGGGCTGAGCAGTCAGGAAGAGCTCTAGGGCTTTTATAGGGCTCACCCATTTGTTCCTTAGTTTGAGATCAAGTCAGTCGGATCTATATTTGTGACTTCTAGTTTTCTGCAACACCATCCGTGACATCTGGTCCCTAGCCTGTAAAGTTCCTGATGGGGTCACATGTTCCACTGCAGCATGTCACTAGTGAGTCATGTGCCGCTTGGGGTTTGGGAACATGTGCAGCAAGCCCCTGAGGAGCCAGTGCAGAGGATGGGAGTGGTAGTGGCCCTGATGAGATGTTATGGCATGGTGTACTCCCTCAGGCTTCGTTGCTCCTTGGGGGTCGGTGCAGTGGAAAAGTAGTATGAAGAATCAGGCCAGAAGTAAACCTATAACAGCAATATCTTTTTACCTAATACAAAATATAACTCGCGGTACATCCAGCAGCAGCAAATTCAAAGTGAAGTTTTTGGCAACAGTTGAAGAGTTATGGTGACAAATTAGATGACTGGATCTCGACACTTGTGGGTATAGGTGTCCACTGTAAGGTTGAGACTTGAGCTTTATCTAGTGGTGGTATAGGTAATAGGTGCCTGAGCCGTAGTCCCTCACCTTGCAGGAGTGTCTGTAAAATGTTTTGCTGATCACTCTGCTGTCTAGTCTCTCAGGTGCTTTCTTGGAGCTGAATTGTGTTGGTCTATAGTTCCCAGGGGTAGGCACTCTAGCATGTGCTTCCTCTCCTCTCAGTAGCTGAACAGCAACTCCACCTCCTGGCAGGAAGCAGGACCAGCCCAGTCCTACCAAGAGCGGAGGAATATAGTGGTTAGCCCTGTTCCTTCCAACCTTTCTCATCCACACCTCATCTAGCTGGTCTGCACGGCCAAAAAAAAAAGAAATATGTATCAATAAAACAATTGCAGATACCCCCAGGTCTGGGATACTGCACATGTCACCACTCCGTCCAGTGAAAAGCAACAGTGGTACAATCCACAAGCACATGTTTACAAGCCAAGGACAGAAAGTGCACTACCCCAGAGCAGGGAGCACTTGTCATGTTATTTAACCCCATAAATCCCACCAAGCACATGTACAGAGGAACAAGAGGATTTAAATATGGTGCCTGCTTGTGAGCGCAGCAGGTGCCATAGCCACTAGGTCTCTGCTGGCGAGGCCCGGGGCTAATATCTGAAAGTGGTCATTAGTATGCAGGAGGCACGGGAAGCAGTGAGGGAAGCACTGCGTGGGCTCTACTCAACTTCCCTGGTCTTCTTCCGGGCCCTGCTCTGCACTGTGTCCTGAATGTATACAGCGTCAGGACGTAGTGCACATCACTAGTAGTTAGGTCACAGTACACCATGGGCCGGAATAAAACTGGGGAGTAGTGAGTGGCATGCCACCAGAGCATGATATGAATTTTTTTTTATGTCTGATCTGAGGATGATGGGGGTCTGATCTGAGACTGATTGGGGTCTGATATGATGCTGATGAGGGTTTGAACTGAGGCTGAAGGAGGTCTGATCTGAGCATGATTGAGGTTGGGGGTCTAATCTGAGGTCTGTTGAAATCCTAAGTCTGTGATCAAAAAGTCATGCACATTCCAAAATGGTATCAATAAAAACTACAGATTGCCCCACATAATTGTGCCACAGCTCCATAGATGTAACTATAAATTTTTTTATTGGGGTCAGAATATTGCAATGAGAATTTTTTTCCCTACAAAGTTATTTTTAAAATATTAATGCAGAATTGCATTTTTTCTTTCAAAATAGAAAGTACAATCTGTCCCACAAAAGACAAGCCCTCATATGACTATGCGAATTGAAAAAAAAAGTTATGGGGGCGGAGTTTTACAGCTGAGCTGTATGCAGGCAGCACACTGAGCTCCGCTGCAGGCCGGCCCTGATCGGGCAAATTATAAGCTATTAAATCCCCTAAACATGGGAAAACCCTTGAAAGACAGATCTAATGACCCTCTAAACCAGGCATGCTCAACCTGCGGCCCTCCAGCTGTTGTAAAACTACAACTCCCACGATGCCCTTCTGTAAGATGGTAGTTGTAGGCTGTCAGGGAATGATGGGAGTTGCAGTTTTGCAACAGCTGGAGAACCGCAGGTTGAGCATGCCTGCTCTAAACCAAGCGCCCCTCAAGGGGAAATAGAGCTCTTCATAAGGATAGCATCAGTAACCCCGGCACATCAATAAAGCAAGATGGAAAAATTTTGAAAAATTATCATTGTTAAATCATTAACAGATTTAACAGTGATCATTAAGATGGGAATACCCCTTTAATATCACCTTGGTGGCCCTATTTCAACTTTTCACTGTGTATTCAATTACCCCTAAGTCCACATTTTTGTTCCCTGTACTGCCTACTTTTACCTGTGCTTAAAATAGGGTTGCTGCAATTCTCTTCTATTGTGCTACGACTACAAAGTCCTTGTGGGCACCAGCCAACACGGAGTGCGGTACTTCACCTAGTGAATAAAATAGGGTTGCTAGGCATGGTCCGTCTAGCTGTTGAAGGACGGAGCACGCAGAAGCACGCAGCGTGCAGGGTCACATTACTGACAGCCAGGGACTGTAAGTAAATTATTAAAGCCAGGTCCTCCCCAGCAGCTGATAACAGTGCCTTGTCTGTGTGCACTTCTCCCTGCGCTTGGCAGACGCTCCCTCACTCAGCAGACTGGGACAATGCAGAATTGAAGCAGCGCACAACAGGGAAGGGAGAACTGCCATCTGCTCAGTGTATAAATGAAAGCAACATGTGGTAAGAGGACCCCTTTGTGCTGCAGGAGATTAACCCTTTAGGGGGGAGGGCTCTGGTTACTGACACTTTTGGGGGGCTATTGTTGCTGGCTAGTAAGGGCAGGCAGGATTAGCCTCAGGGTGAGGGCAGTGGCGGCCATCTTAACTGAATAGTGAAATTGTAGTTTTTATGCAGACTGGTTATGTGACAGTTATCCTTTAAGAAGCTGATGACACATTCTCTGGAACCACTGGTACATGAACTTAGAGATATCAAACAGGATCTAAGGCACATGCATTCTAGATTGGAAACAATAGAGACTACGCAAACATCCTTAGTAGATTTCAACAATGAAGTCTCAGATAACTGCCAAACCCACGTGAATCACTTGTACTCCCTGATAGAGGATCAAGAAAACCACGGACGGAGGAACAACCTCAGGCTGAAAGGCATACCAAAATCTGTGTTGCCTGCCATGCTGATAACCTCCCTCACCGCTATCTTCTCAAATTTGCTCAGCCAAGAAATCGGCAACCTTGAACTGGAGTGTACTTGCAGAGCGCTGCATCCCCCACTAAAGCAAAACCAAGCTCCAAGAGATGTCAACTGGTTCATTTCCAGACAAAAGAAAAAATCCTCGAGGCATCCTGAACTGCAGCCCACATCACCTACGAGGGATCAACGGTCACCATCTATCATGATCTGTCCTCTATGACGCTGTGTAATAGGAATCATTTAAGACTGCTGATGGACATTCTCAAAAGTAAAAAAATCACATATTGCTGGCTATACACCTTTGGGTTGCTTATTAATTCTCCAATCCGTAAGCTAGTGGTTCGTGCAGTGGCTGATCTCAAGAGGGTATCCGAAACCCTTGAAATAGAAGCTCTAGACATCGTGAACTGGACCTTTGATCAAAATATAGCTCCATTGCCACCTCATCCTATGCTTTCTCCTTGGACTCAATTTTTTTCTGATAAATCGCAAAGGTCTAAAGCTGCAAACTGCCAGATGACACCAAGAAGACCACCAACTACTCAACATAGACCATTAGATGACATCTGAGAAGGACATCAACCTCCCTGCAAAATTGCCGATAGGGAGATAATACAGCTACCATTCTCCAGCTAGCCTGATCAGATAGCTACAGGCCGTGTTGATAGAAAGTTCCTCCCCTCACGACTATATTCCACTTAGAAGTTCTCTCCTAATGAGAAACATGTTCTTTACCTTGTTATTTTGTTTTTCCTTTTTGATTACCCTGTCTGCCCTCCCTGTCCCACAACCTCCTTCCTGTCAGCTCAATAGGCTCCACACAGTGCACCAAGACACATATCACTATACATACATGAAGAGCTCATTTCAAGGGAACCATATTATACTTATGACAATACCATTCTTAGATAGTACAATGCTATTTCCTATAACTTGCAATCCCCAACCTCTGGTCAGAACTGGCTAATATCAATATCTGTACTTACAATGTAAAAGGTATTAACACAAAGAGGAGCCAAATATGTAAATTCCTGAACAAGCATAAAGTAGGAATAGCTCTGTTACAGGAAACACACTTTAGGCATAAGCATGTCCCTAGCCTATCACACCTGCATTATAATCAGTGGTGCACTGTGGCATTAGAAGAATTCTGATATCTCTGAATTTTAGTCTAACCAGACTGTCTGTTAGGGCCCACGGATCAGCAAAACACGCACACCGGCATTGTGCGTTCCGCATTTTGTGGACCGCACATCGCCGGCATTTAATAGAAAATGTCTAATCTTGTCCGCAATTGCACACAAGAATAGGACACGTTCTATTTTTTTCGGGAATGGAATTGCGGACCAGGAAGTGCGGGTCCGCAAATCCGGATCCGGGCAGCACATCGTGCAGCCCCATTGAAATGAATGGGTCTGCAATTCCATTCCACAAAATGCGGAACAGAATTGGGGATGTGTGAATGAACCCTTACTCTGTAATTCCCCTAGCGCCGTTCTATGGAAACAGTAGGTTTAAAGAGCACACCAAAAGCTTGAAAAAACGTATTTATTAACTTCAACTTTTCTTCATATAACACTGCCGCCTCTGTAGCAGATAGTCCATGTACAAAACACGTGTTGCATAAATATTCATAAAATGGCAGTATGCATAAGATGGTGGTTTAACTGTTCAATCTTGTCATTCAACATAAAATGGTGGATATATTTCTCTCTTGAGTATCTGTACTCTCACTTTAAGTTATTTAAGCACATGATCTCTCTGAGAAGTATATCTGAGGTCTAACTAATAGTTTATTCTTGCTGAATTTGGTTGCAATTTGCAATATGAAGTTAGCAGTAACTATTTGGTTGAGTATGATCTGGTATGGTTGTTTGCAATTTGGATTGCAATATGGAATTTGAATTTGGATTGTGAACTTTGTAGTTTGCAATTGGTGGAACTGTAAGTAAACACACATATAACTGGTTCAATATACAGTTCTAATCACTATATTAACAGTAGGAACATTATATAACTGTTTTAAATACCTATTTTGGTCTCTCTGCTTCCATAAAACATAGCTCTTAGTGGAGTGAATGTCTGTGAATGTCTGTTCAGCTTCTCATCCCTGGTGTAATGATTCTAGCAGATCCTGCTAGGGGGATTTCCCACACAGGCTGTATGTGAGGCTGGCTGTGATTGGTCAAAACTCCTGCTGTGTGTGAGGCTGGCTGTGATTGGCCTAGACTCCTGCCTAGCAACAACAGTTTAATTCTATGCTTTCTGTTGTTTCTGCTGTGCCGTTGAGCTTACCTCACATTCATATAATGAATCTTAAAGACATATTATCTTTTCTGCTTCTGTGAACAGAATGTATAACTGTTATATGACATTCAAAACATGAAGCCACAGTAAATAACTCTGCTTTTGTCTTTAACATATAAACATAGAAACTGTATTAAAGTTATTGGCAGGTCTACCTGTATAAACATATAAGCTATATTAGCAAACTAGGACAGGTCTTAGCTGGCCAGCTACACTCCCACCAAAATTACCTATAATTCTTTGCTCTCTGTAGTTACTTATACATGAATTTGAGGAATTTTCCATCATGTTCTCAACTTCCAAGTGTCTTTTATCACTTTCAAGTAGAACAACTAACTTCTGTATAGGATGTTCCAACTTGAGTGGAGTAGTGAGACGTTTTCCCTTTTTGTCAAGTTTTGAGTCTCCTATTTGTAACAACACTTTTCTTACTAGTCTGTCTTCATCCTTTTGAACTTCTAGAACTTTGGCCAATTTCCATTGACTTTTAGGTAAAGCTTCTTTTTTTACTAACAACTATGTCACCAACTTGGACATTTCTTCTGGGTGTTTGCCATTTACTTCTTAGCATCAGATTGGCTAAGTACTATTTCCTCCATCTATTCCAAAACTGATCTGATAGATATTGAACTCTTCGCCATCTCCTTTTAGCATATAAATCCTCTTTGGTGAACTTGCCAGGTGCTGGCTGAATGTAATCAGACTTAAGGTGAAGTAGATGGTTGGAAGTTAAAGGGTCCAAACTTGTTAAATCGATGATATCAACTGTAAGTGGACGACTGTTAACAATAGACATTCTTCATAGAATAGGGTCCTAAGTGAAGCATCATCTATTCTTCCGGCGTTCTTCTTCAACACTGAACTTAACACATTTCTTAAAGTTCTGATTTGTCTTTCCCAAACTCCTCCTGTATGGCTTGCATGTGGAGCATTCATATGAAAATCACACTATTTCTCTAACAAATACTCAGTTACTTTTTCTTTATCAAACTCTTTTAGAGCTTTCTTTAATTCATTCTTCGCTCTGACAAAATTAGATCCTTGGTCAGATCTAAGCTCTCTGACAGTACCTCTAAAGGCTATGAAACATATCAAGGCGTTGATGAATGTGTCAGTTGACATATCGTCTAACATTTCCAGGTGAATTGCTCTGGAGCTTAGACATGTAAATATTAGTCCATATTTCTTGTACTCTTTGCGGTTCTGTTTGGTGATGAATGGGCCAAAACAATCCATTCTGCTATAAAGAAATGGTGGTTATGGGTTTACACGATCTGTCAGTAAATCTGCCATTCTTTGTTCTTCGGTAGGTCTACGTGCCTTTCTGCAGACTACACATTTACTGATATACTTTGCTATACCTTTTCTTCCTTTCACTATGCAGTAACCACCTTCTCTCAAACAGCTTTGGGTAAAGATTCTTCCTTGATGCAAGGATTTGTTGTGGTAGTGATCAATAATCAATCTTGTGAAGGTAGAGTTTTTGGGTAGAATTGCTGGATGGTTCACTGTGCTAGGTAACAATGCATTTTCCAGTCTCCCTCCCACCTTCAGTATACCATCCTGCAGAACAAGATTAAGCTTGTACAATGGCTGGTTGTTTGGAAGCCTTTTAGGTTCTCGACTTAGTCTCTTCAACTTTTCACTGTAGAATCTCTGTTGAATGAGTCTTATGACTGTTTCTTCAGCTTTCATTCTTTCTTCTACATTCAACAATTCCTTCTTTCTGATTCCCTTTGTCAAACTTTGAATTCGAGCTACAGTACTAGATTTATGACTGTATTCCATTTTAAACATCTGGCTAGCCTTTCAAGTATGTCATCTTGACACTTGGCAGCAGTGCTCAATGTTTGTACAACTTTTACTTCTGGATCACCCATAGACAATTCTGCGTTACCTTTACAGGGCGTGATTTCCTTTTCCCAAAGGAATTCTGGACCTGTGAACCAATTACAATTTTTCAATTCTGTTACATTCAGTCCCCTTGAAGCATGATCTGCTAGGTTTACGATGTCCCGGAGTATATTATAAAAGATTATTTTTTAATGATGATCATAAGGAGGTGTATGGATAATTTTTGGGATACATAAAGATCTATTTGGTACTCTGCTTCACCTATTATAATGGTGTTCCGAATGATAGAACGCATAAGCAAGTGTAAGATGCTGAGGGCAGCACATTTCCGGTTTGTGGAACGCACGGAGGTGACGTAATTTCTGGCCTCTGAAGCCGGCGGTGAGATGAATTCCGCTCTGTGGAACGCATGTGCGTGCCAGAGCAGCGTCCGGAGTCTATGTATGTGGCTCTAGGGCGCTAAGATTTTATATCATATCCGGTCAGGGACGCCAATACTTTGCATCATATCCACTCTGTGGAACGCATATGCGTTCCAAAACGGCATGTTGGTAGTTTTCTCATGACCATAGGTATTTTTCAGCATATACTACCGGTAATTATCAATATGGATAAGAACATTGGGTAGATATCACTTATCATGTAAAGGAGTAGAGGGTAGATGATTTGAGGAGTTGATGGTGTGGGCGTGTATGTGGGAGGGGTAGGAAATGGGATTATTGTATTTATGGCGCCAGTTTTGAAGTAGAACTGAGACACCTAACATCCCAAGCCTGCATCCTGGCTCTAGTCTCCCAGAGGGTTTCGATTGAGGGGGAACTGAGTGATAGTCTCCACTGTGAGACTGATAGTTAAGTATTATCTTTGCCCTAACGAACCGGTTGTGATCTATACCGACTGGGGAAACGCAGCATCGGGAATTTGTGTTGTATGTTACTTTGTTTGTCCTTTAGTGGTATGCTTTTATGTACTCAGCTTTATCATTCAGTCTGTATAGGATAGGGTATTATAAGGGTAAATTGTTTATGTATCCTAGGACAACTTGTGAGTCTGTCCAAAAATATTGTTAATCTATTTTCAGAAAATTGCTTACTGATGCTGAAACTACGGCTGCTGTCAGTTCAAGTCTTAATATTGCCTTAATACTGGTAGGTGCAACTCTGGCCTTCCCCATAACAAGGGCACAGTGTATCTTTCATTCTCCTCATACTCTGATGTAGGAGCACTGACCATAACCATAACTACTGGCATCTGGAAAGTGATGAAGTTCTATTTTCTTGTACTTTCGAAATCATGAGGTACAAAACATCTGGTTATCCGAACTTCTCTCAAGTTTTGCAAGTCTCTTATCTAACTCTCCCACCTTGGCCTCAAATTTTCAGGTATGGGCTCGTCCCATCTCAGCTTCTGTCTGCATAATTCTTATAGTATTTATTTTGCTCTGAGGATGACTGGGGCCAAGAATTAAAATGGATCAAATATAGAAGCCACTGCGGAAAGAATGGTATGTCTAGTTGCAACTTTCTCTTCAATAGATACTTCAAAGAAGAACTTGTCATTCTCTACATTCCATTCCAATCCAAGTACGTTCTGGACTCGAAGATGATCATAATTCAGATGTACATTCTTCATTGTTGTTGCACATTCAGAGTCACTGATTGATTCCAGCACCTCTCTGTTGTTTGAGATGAATTTATGAAGGCGCAGGATTCCTCTTGTGCATAACACTTGGCTTTCTTTCACTAGTTTGATTGCAGATTCTGTGGATTCTAGACTTATAAGACCATCATCTACATAAAAGTTTTTCTTCCGAAAATTTGTTGCTGATGGGCAATCCTTTTCATTCTGATTGGCCAGGTACTTCATACCATAATTGGTGCAAACTGGAAATTATGCTGCTCCAAACAAGTGTACTTTCATTCTGTATTCTTCTGGCTCTGAATCTGTATCTCTGTCCTCCTACCATAGGAACTTCAGGAAGTCTGTATCTTTATTCTTCACATGAAACTGATGGAACATCTTTTCAATGTCACACATGACCGCTACGGGATACTTTCTCAATCTACAGAGTATTCCAGGCAGAGTGTTTGTAAGATATGGTCCTTTTAGTAGATGATCGTTCAATGCAGCACCATCATACTTTGCTGAGAAATTAAATACTACTCTAATCTTATCTGGTTTCTTTGAGTGGTAAACACCTTGATGTGGGATGTACCACACTTCTCCTTCTTTAGGTTGATTATTAACTTTCTTTGCATGTCCTTTTACGATGAATTTCAAATAATCATTCTTGAGTTTGGGATCTCTTCCCATCCTTTTCTTCAAACATTTCAATCTTGCTAGGGCAAGATTTCTGTTATTTGGCAGACGAGGTCATTCTCTAAAAGGTAAGAGGATTTCAAGATAACCTTGTTGATTCTGCTGAATACACTCTTTTTTTTAGAACTTATGTCTGTAAAGTCGGATTCAAGGATCTACTTTTGCTGGACTTACAATTGGTAACTCTTGGACAGATATTCGATGACACAATCCTGTCTTGAGTTTGCGATCTGCTGTTTTCCTCCAACAACACCCCATCCTAGATCAGTTTGAACAGCGTAGGGTTCACCCTTTCCTCCTGTGATTACCTTTCATGGTACCAAGGCTTCGAAAAAATCGTAACCTATCAACAATTCAACACCAAACTCCTTCAGCTGGGACATTTCATATGATATGACAGATAGGTGCTCCCATTTATTGGCTGTTTCACAGGTAGGTATGCGATCTCGATCTAGAGGTATATAATCTTTTGTATAAGCTGGAGGTAGATCTAGTGTGAAGTTTGAAAGAAGTCCTCTAACTCTCAGTCCTTTGACCCTTTGACTGTTCACTAATGTGTCTCTCCCTGTCATTGTGGTGAGTTTGAGCTTCACTGGTGGAACTGTAAGTAAACACACATATAACTGGTTCAGTATACAGTTCTAATCACTATACTAACAGTAGGAACATTATATAACTGTTTTAAATACCTATGTTGGCCTCTCTGCTTCCATAAAACACAGCTCTTAGTGGATTGAATGTCTGTTCAGCTTCTCTTCTCTGGTGTAATAATTCTAGCAGCTCCTGCTAGGGGGATTTCCCACACAGGCTGTGTTTGGTCAAAACTCCTGCTATGTGTGAGGCTGGCTGTGATTGGTCTAGACTCCTGCCCAGCAACAACAGTTTAACTCTATGCTTTCTGTTGTTTCTGCAGTGTCATTGAGCCTACCTCACATTCATATAATGAATCTTAAAGGAATATTATCTTTCCTGCTTCTGTGAACATAATAAATAACTGTTATATGAAAAAACTATGGATTCCAGCTCTTCTTAATAAAAAATGCTTTATTCGACTTCCATAAAATTTGACATCAAATAGGACACTTTGCTGTGACGCGTTTCGGGCTATAACATCTTAGCCCTTCATCAAGGCAAACTAATAAACCTAAAAACCTCTATTTTATACACAGGCAAAAGACATGATTGAATAATCCCCACCACCTGGAGTCAACACCTGATGGCTAGTCGAATTTTGACAGAGGGGAAATTCAGTCAAGTGGAACGGAGACTCAATATTGCTGAAAATTATATCATTTGTATTGTAGGGCTAAGTCATGTTTTCTATTCAACCCCTTAGGTATACATGTTCCAAGATTAAACATCCAGTATGTCTCTCTACTAAAAGGTTTCTGTCTGCGATCTCCCCCTCTAATTGGTGTGGTAACTCTTTCAATACCTTGCACAAAAAACGCAGAGGTATCGCCCTTATGGACTATCGCAAAGTGTGAAGTGGCTGCTGATACATTTTGCATTAAAACATGTGGATATCACTCAGGTGTTTGCAAATTCTTACCTTGAGCTGGTTCATAGTACATCCCATATTGCAACGCGCAAGTTCGACAAGTAATGACATACACACCATATTCTGTATTGCAATTAATATATTGGTGCAGTTCATGTGTACTGCCATTCGATGTGGATACAATGTTTTTACTAACTGACATATAAGAACAGCAGATACACTTTTTGCTTCCACATTTAAATTTGCCCTTTGTAGTCAGTCAAATTGGTTCACAAATCGCATTCTCCGAAAATAAGCTAGGACTTACTTTTTGTCCAATAGTCGGTGCTTTCTTCGCTATGCATTTAATGACTGCCTCTGCAATATCTCCCCAGCCTTCATCAAAGCCTAAAACTGGAAAATGTTTACGTAAAATGTTGCAGACAAGGGGATATTCGGCACTATAATTTGTTATAAAAGTCACAGGTTTACTCAAATTTCGAACATGAAATCGATCACATTTTCTTCTCTTATGTGGGATGTACTATGAACCAGCTCAAGGTAAGAATTCGCAAACACCTGAGTGATATCCCGCATGTTTCAACGCAAAATGTATCAGCAGCCACTTCACACTTTGCGATAGTCCATAAGGGCGATACCTCTGCGTTTTTTGTACAAGGTATTGAACGAGTTACCACAGCAATTAGAGGGGGAGATCGCAGACAGAAACCTTTTAGTAGAGAGACATACTGGATATTTAATCTTGAACATGTATACCTAAGGGGTTGAATAGAAAACATGGCTTAACCCTACAATACAAATGATATAATTTTCAGCAATATTGAGTCTCCGTTCCACTTGATTGAATTTCCCCTCTGTCAAAATTCGACTAGCTATCAGGTGCTGACTCCAGGCGGTGGGGATTATTCAATCAAGTGGGCATGTCTTTTGCCTGTCTATAAAATAGAGGTTTTTAGGTTTATTTGTCTTGATGAAGCGCTAAGATGTTATAGCCCGAAACGCATCACAGCAAAGTGTGCTATTTGATGTTGGATTTTATGGAAGTCGAATAAAGCATTTTTTCTTAAAGGGATTCTGTCACCTCCCCTAACCCAAAATCAGATTTTAAAGCAGTCATGCAGCACAGCTTACCTTGAATAGGTTGTGCTCTTCTATCTTGTAATCCGTCCAGTAGTTTATGAGAAAATCGACTTTTATAATTATGCAAATTAGCCCTGAAGGTGCCCAGAGGGGCGTTTTGTTCCCCTTAGTGTGCCCAGTAACGCCCCTCTTACAGTGCCCAGCCCGCCTTCCTTCCGACTGCCTAACCTCCCACAGCCTCTCATCCCTCTCCTCCCCCTCCCTCACGGCCGAATGAACTCTCGCACAGGCGCAGTACCCACTGAGGGCTGCGCCTGTGCGATCAGCAGGAGACTGAGGGCAGGAGCTTCATCCTCATCTCTGGGCATGCGCCAAGCCCAGTGACGTCCGATGCTCGCTCTTCCCTCAGTCAGCCTGAGGTTAGGCAGTCGGAAGGAAGGCGGGCTGGGCACTGTAAGAGGGGCGTTACTGGGCACACTAAGGGTAACAAAACGCCCCTCTGGGCACCTTCAGGGCTAATTTGCATAATCATAAAAGTCGATTTTCTCATAAACTACTGGACGGATTACAAGATAGAAGAGCACAGCCTATTGCTTTAAAATCCGATTTTGGGTTAGGGGAGGTGACAGAATCCCTTTAAGAGGAGCTGAAATCCATTGTTTTTTCATATTTTGCACCTGACTCAGTCCGGGTCTGATTTTCCGTGCTCCACTTGGAGGTGGCAGGTGAGAGCTGCAGTGATTTCCCTTTCACCTGACTTTTAAATAACTGTGATATGACATCCAAAACATGAAGTCACAGTAAATAACTCTGCTTTTGTCTTCAACATATAAACATAGGAACTGTATTAAGGTTATTGGCAGGTCTAGCTGTATAAACATATAAGCTATATTAGCAATCTAGGACAGGTCTTAGCTAGGCCAGCTACAAAAGGAGCTAGCATAGCAATGCATAGGTCGCTCCCCTTTGCCTTGCGTTCATCCTAAGTTGATCCGGACGGAAGATATGTTTTCCTTAAAGGAGTGTTAGGTTCACATTTGATCACTTTAGGAAGTATATATGCCCCAAATGTTCACCAGGTAGACTGGCTGTGTAAAGTATTGGTTCAGTTTAGAGACTTCACAGAGGGTTCCATAATCTTGGGTAGAGATTTGAATGTGGCACTAGACCCATCTCTGGATTCCCCGGGCCCCTCCACATCCATCACTAGGGTGGCTCTAGATAGGCTGTGGGCATCCATGGAGGACTCTACGCTGGTTGATGCCTGGAGATTGAAGCACTCTGGGGAACGGGATTACTCCTTTTTCTCTCACCTCCATCAATCTTACCATCGACTAGATTATCTGTTTGTCCCTCCTCAACAATTACATCTCTGCCTAAAAATAGATATAGGCAATATGTTATTATCAGACCATGCACCAGTTTTTCTGAGCTATAATCTACAGGGTACTCCTAAACCTACTTACAAGTGGAGATTAAATTGCACTCGCTTAGGAGGAGAGAAAAATGTGAAACGAATAGAAGATGCTCTACAAGAATATTTTAGACTGAATGACTCCCCGTAAATACCAAGAGGTTTATTATGGGAGGCTCATAAAACAGTTATTAGGGGTCACTTCATAGCACTAGGGGAGCATATTAATAAAAATTAGACAACAATCCTGTTTAAACATACAAAGAAAAACTGAACAATTAGAAAGATTCCACAAACATCAAATAACCCCAGATGTACTTGAAAAATAACCCAGGCACGTACTGAATTGAAAAATCTACTGAACGCTCAAACGGATAAATTGTTCCTTTCCACCCAATTCAAATATTACACCCATGGAAATAAAGCTTCCAATTTATTAATGGCGCAGATCAAAAAGAGGAAATCCAACTCATACATAGCATCAATTCAAAACAATACAGCGCAGCTTCATCATACTACGGAGTGTATTTGTCACGACCATGGTTATGGCCGTGACTCCTGAACCGCATGCAGTTGTATGCGGTCTGGGGTCATTGTCAATCACAGGTGAGGGCTGATGTATGTTGCCTCACCTGTGGTTGCCGCTGGCAACATAAGGTATGTGGCAGTAGAGCAGCTGGAGCTGGTTGCTAGGCTGCTCGCTGTCATTGCATGCGGTTGCACCTGGCAACCTCTCTTTGTAGGTGTGCTTTTAGTTTGTATGGTGTGCACTTTCCCTGTTTGTATTGCACGGGGTTTTTGCGTGTGTGCACTTCTCCTTTAAGTGGCTTCACTACCATGTCTGGTTTTGGAAGAGTTAATTCCCTTTCCTGTGTGTGTCTGTGTGGGTGTGGCCACTTGGCCTATTTAGCTTCCTCTGAATGTCTGAAGCTGAGGGGTACTTCAGCCATGGTTAGCTGGAGTCATCCCTCCTGGTTTATATGCCATCTGCCAGTGAGGGCCACCCTTGTGGTCATAAGTTATACATGATGTTATTAAGATGTTTCTTTAGGTCTCTTTGTTTATTGCAGCTTATAGTCCTGGATTCCTGTGTGATGTGTTATGTGTGGTGTGCTGTGTCCGTTTATGTTGTTGTGGACAGCAGCACTTGTACATGGGTTCCAGGCTTTGTGTCTGTGGCAGGTAGGTGTTGTAATTGTTTCATTTACCTGCCATTGCCATATGCTGTTTATGTTTCTATCCCCTTGCAGTTTGGCCAGTTGAGACTCCTGCTTCTCCGCGTCCAGGAGGAACAGGTTGTCTACCCAGCTCCTAGCTCAGGGATCTGCGGAGGGTTAGTAGGGATCCGAGGTTCCTGAGTATGAGTCGGCTCATACAGCTAGGAGTCAGGGTCAGATTAGGAATGCGCTAGGAGGTGACCTGCTCCCTAACTCTATTGTCCTGGTCAAGCAGCTTCCACTTACGTTAACATCACACGAATTAGAGTTACCCCCACTCTAATTCATGACAGTATTGCCCAACAATTCAGTGAGTACTATAGAGGTCTGTACAATCTAAGGACTCAGTCCTCTCACTCGGAATTAGAGTCACACAAAGACACTATTGACACCTGGCTCCCTACTCTCTCACTCCCCTCTATCACAGATAAACAAGCTGCACCTTTAAATAAACTCTCCAACATGATTGAGCTAGAGAGGGCCCTAAAGGAATCCCAGTGAACAAATCTCCAGGTCCTGGCGGGATGCCAACCTCCTCTTATAAGACATTTCGGTCTATACTGTTACCCCGTCTGCTGGAAGTATGTAATACGGCCCTGAAAGGCTCTCCACTCCCATCCCAAATGCTATGAGCTCACATAACTATAATACCAAAGGATAGAAAAGACCCGACGAAATGTGCAAGTTATCGGCCAATATCATTGTTGAATAATGATTTAAAACTTTTCGCCAAACTCTTTGCCAAAAGATTGAAACCTTTCCTCCCATCCATAATTTCCTCCGAACAAGTAGGGTTCATCCCAGGTAGGGAAGGTAAAATGAATACCACCCGTCTCCTTCATTTAACCCAGTTTGTGAGAAAAAAAACAGCTACTCCCTTGGTCTTACTCAGCACTGATGCTGAGAAGGCCTTTGACCGGGTGGACTGGCTGTTTATGTCTAGAGCTCTTCACCGGTTTTTCGATCCCACCATGCTTTATCAATGCCATTATATGCATGTATTCCTCGCCTACAGCCCAGGTTTGGGTAAATAGTACATTATCTCCTCCCTTCAACATTGGTAATGGAACCAGGCAGGGCTGCCCTCTATCCCCCCTCCTGTTTATATTAACGCTTGAGACAGTTCTGCAGGCCTTTAGGCAGTAGGAGAAGATAGAGGGGATCACTCTGGGAAACACTTATCATCAACTGGCAGCCTTTGCTGACAATGTCCTTTTGTTTATTAATAATCCTGAAGAAGCGTTCCCAGCAGTTATGTCTGTATTGGATTTCAATGTACAGTTACCAAACTTCAAAATAAACCCCAAAAAATCCCAGGTTTTGAACATCTCCCTCCCTTCATCAATAAATAAACTCCAACAATCAACCCCATTTATATGGGCAACCCACTCAATCAAATTCCTAGGCGTCAATATAACCCAGGAAATATCCAACCTATACAAGGCCAACTATCTAGACCTTTCTAAACAGGTGGAGACTACCCTACAATCATGGAACATACCCTACGTCTCTTGGTTCGGGAGTAGAGCCTTACAAAAAATCTGTTATTCTACCTAATGTACTATATGTGATGCAAGTATTACCCATCCCCTTCCCATTAATATTCTTTCAAAAATTAAGGAGGACTATCTCTTCCTTCCTATGGAAAAAACTTAGGCCCAGACTGGTCCAAACATTTCTGACACAACATGTAAAGGTGGAGGGGGGGGGGGGGGGGGGCTGGGTCTCCAAGACTTCAAAACCTACCACAAAGCCATACAAGGGACAAGATGTCTAGATTGGCTCAGGGCCTCAAATGAAAGTCTAGACATTCAGACAAAAAAATGTGTGCTATGTGCCCAACAACCCTCATCTCTCTGCTGCTCAGCAAAAAAACGATTTCACTCATTAATAAGACCGTCTATAATACACTAACAAAAAACACACTAAGCCATTGGCATGTTTGCAGACTGAAGAAAGCACTTACATCTAACTCCATAACTCTCACACGAGTCTCAGATGCTCTCCTAGACTCTCAACAAACCTTTAGGGACACCCTTCCCCCAATGGCCTTTAAAATGCGAATTCCATTGCTGGACTTGTGCCCTCAGGGTTCATTGCCCAGCATACAAGATCTCTCTTCCGATCTGCGTCTGGGGGTCTCTCTCCTTTCCACCTCCAGCATCTCATCCATTATATTAAGCCTTTCGTCTTTACTATATCTGCTAACCCGGAACATGCAATGTTCGAAAAACTAGCAGCGTAACAAAAATAACCTAGTAAAAAGATCTTGACTCTCTACTCCCTGCTTCTACCTAAGATTCAGTTGAATGAATTTTGGTTTATTCTAAAATGGGAAAGAGATTTAGGGATCAAATTATCAGATGACGAGAAGATAATACTTTTGTCTTTGTCACCAAAAATTTCTAGATGTGTCAAATTGCAGGAAAACTACTATAAGGTGCTTAGAAGATGGCACTATACGCCCTCCAAAATCAATGCTCTATCTCCAAATAGTGGCCCAACAGTGTTGGAGGTGCGGAGGTGAGAGAGGCTCTTACATCCACATCTGGTGGCAGTGCCCCGGGATCCGAGACTTTTGGATACAGGTGTGTAGCCAGCTGGCTTTAATATGCAAACTCCACCTCCCAGTTTCCCCTAAGATTTACCTCTTAGGCCTCATGACGGAAATACAGGTCCCACAGGTGCAACAACATTTAATTCAAACGTTACTGGGTGCAGCTTGGATATTGTTGGCTGGTCAATGGAAACAGAGGGAGCCCCCCGCACTGGCACATTGGTTAAATAGAGGGGATCAGTTGTACCGTTTTGAGCAGCTGGCCCACTGGGAACTCCATTCCCCAAACAAATTCAAGGCCATATGGAGCCCCTGGCTGAAATACAGAGGCCTTGACCCAGATGTTCAAAGCACAGTATAACTAACAGACGTAATCAGGTATACTCCACAATCTATTATCGCTGACAGTACTAACACCATACCCACCCCTATATCCCCCTCCCCCCCCCCACACCCTGTTTGTGAGTCCTCTTAGTCTGTTCTTATCTACATGTTCTGTTTTTAATATGATATGAGGGAAAGCTCCTCTCTTAATGATGTGTCAATGAAAGGTCATGTTGACCAATTTCTATACTTGTTACCTATGCTTTGTCTTATAAAAAAAATAATTGTTAAAAAAAAGGGTATGGTTACGGAATGACAGGGAGGAAAAATGAAAATGTAATAATGAAAAATCCTCTAGGACTCAGGGGTAATGTCAGTTTATGCTCAATATAGTCAGTATGGTTATGGATGGAATTGACAAAGTTAATCAATAGAGATGAGCGAATTTCTAAAAAATTTGATTCGGCCGGTTCGCCAAATTATTCAGCAAATTGCGTAAAAAAATGGCTGGCTACAAAGAGCCTTTATAGTGGTCTAGAACACTGTGCCTTGCAGTAACACGCATAGGGAGTCTGCTGTGGTAGTGAAATAATACTGTGAGTCAGTATGACATGCAGATGACAGGCGTCGCTCTTAGAATCACTGCACACTTCACTTATTTGGGCAGTCATGGAGCAAAAACTGACCAAATAACTATGAACTCAGCCTTACAGGTCGATGTTAGCGTCAAGAAGAAGTGCACTCCTTTTACACCGTCGTCAGCTGATTCCACATAGATGTCTACAGAACCTGTTCTATTAAACGCTTATACAAGTAGAGCCCCCCCCGACAGAGTGGAGAGGGTGTCAGCAGTAAGTTTGTGTTGACGTCACTGATTATTTTGCCCTTCCTCTGATCCGTCAGAACAATAAGCCCAAAAAACAGATCCTATCTGTTGAGCATCTGCCTTCACTCGGTTAGCATTTGGTCAGTAATCCATCATTATTGCGAATGCCAAAAAAACAGGAGTGGATCCAAAACAGAGATGACACATGAATTGAATATTTGCATGGGACCATACAGGCTTTAGAGCTGCTACACAGACAGGATACGTAGTGCGTCTCATTTTCCTTCCTTCTGACAGATCAGAAGAAGGGTCAAATAAATGGTGATGTCAGCAAGGCCAAAAGGCAAAATAGTGGCCCAGTCATGAAGTAGGAAGGGTGGGAACAACATGAGAAGTCCACAGAGTGGCCCTATGACATAGTGGAGGTGGCGGCAGCATCAGGAGGCCACAGACCGGCACAATGACAGAGTGTGGAGGTGGCAGCAGCAGCAGTATCAGGAGGAGGCCACAGGGTGGCACAATGACAGTGTGGAGGCGGCAGCAACATCAAGAAGACACAGAGTAGCACAATGACAGTATGGAGGTTGCAGCAGCAGCATCAGGAGACCACAGTGTGGCAAGGTGAGATAGTGTGGAGGTGACAGCAGCATTAGGAGACCCGGTGATAGAGTGGGGAGATGACAGCAGAATCAGGAGACCACAGAGTGGCAAGGTGACAATATATATGTGTAATATATATTAGAGAAAATGCCCCCACACCTCCTAATATTCTCACAAATTTTAAGATAAATCCATTTTGAGAGACCTAGACTACCTGCTCATGTAAGAGTGAGAAACAAGCAGAGACAGGCAGACAGGGAGGGAGGGAGGTTGCTGCAGCTAATAATAAGTGTTATATCTCACCAATAGTGTTTTATTCACATCTATACTGCCCAGTACTTCTCTATAATGTCCTATATAGTGCATCAGAGTGATTCTGAGTGAAGGACAGAGAGTTAGGAAGCAGAATCTCCTGTCTCTATGTATATTTTATGAAAGACATCATAGCAGATAGTCTTCATCCACCAGCTCAGAGACAACTGACAATTAGAGATGGAACCTGCAGAGGAGAAAACTGATATAAACCCCAGATAAAGATGTACACACATATGGCAGCTTATTCTGAAAAGTTATCTGGAAGAGTAGGTATGTTTTAAGTTTATGTCTCATGCAGATGATTGAGGAAAAAAAATCACCAAAAATTTTGCATTGCCCTTTAGAACTTCTCACTGACATCTACACCCCTCATTCTGCTTAATATATGCAGCGACCAACAGGACTAGAGCTGAGAGGAAGATGGGATTGGTAGTGGTGGTCTGTATTGTAGTAGTAGTGATTCATGGTGGCTATCCTCACTTTGCTGCTCTCTGGGGCCATGCAGCAGTGAATGGGAGGCACACCCTGAGCCTTTTAGTGACTCCCACCTAGTGGTAGTTGTGGTGATCTTGATAGAATACTGTTGGCATGGTACAAAGCAATACGGCACGCGCAGGGCTGGGAAAAGGTTGATGGAGTAAATGGCCAGGCACGTTTGATTGCAAAAAAATAAAAGTCTCTCTTTACTGAATAGATAATGGGATTAGTAGTTCATATGGTAGCAAAAAGCTCAGTTCTGAGGGATGTTACAGATTAGGATTCTCCCAATAGTTGTGAATATCAATGATGGTAGTAGCAGTCCTGATTGTTTCTCTAAACACACTTGGCAGTCTTACCAAATAACCATAGGCATGCAATTCTGTTCTAATTTTCTTTCTGCATTTCAGAGGCTGAGGGGCGCAGATCTGAGATTCAGATGGCCAGTCTGTCTCAAACTGTGGTAAGTGCCAGAGGTAATTAGCCCTTTCCACAAGCAATAAGGTCTTAATGCCATAAACGAGCAGTATCTTACCAATGTCTTGATGGTTCAAAACCTTCTGTGGTCGTCTATTCTCTTTACCTCAGGGGTAGTCACTCAGTTAAGTTGTTCTCTGGCAGCTTTTCAGTCTCGGGAATGGTGTTTCCTGGATGAGGCTTCTCTTGGACCTACTTTTCAGGAGCTCACACATGTAGGTGTTGCTTCTAGCTCTGCTCAGCTAAGACTCACTAATTAACTAGAGGAAGCCAGACCAGCTGGTCTCCATGGCAACTTAACCAAGACTGCCGTGTTAACTCTTCTATGTTCATACACAACCGTTTAAAATACATAGTACATAGAGAAATAAACGTGTTTAGCATTAAATCACAACATTGAACATTTTGCAAACAAACTTTAGCAGTGATCCACTGGTTCACTGCAAATAGATTAAGTGGCTCACCTAAACCCTAAGTAATTGTGATATGCAGAGAGCACTAGTTATATAATGGCACCCTCTGGAAAAAAAGATAAATAATTGACCATTGTATTACTTCTATGCCTAGTAAGCTGATTATTTGTTATATTGTGCTATCTTAGTTAATATGGCTGAAAAAAGACATACGTCCTTCAAGTTCAACCAAGGGATAGGTGGGGATGCGAATTCCAAAAGGAATTGAGACTCAAATTTCTACACGTTTTCATAAGCATTCATGTTTTTTACTTTTAAGAATTTGTCTAAACCCTTTTTGAACTGTCTACTGTTCCTGCTGCGGCCACGTCCTGATGAAGTCTATTCCACAGCTTCACAATTCTTACAGTAAAGAAGCTTTGATGCTTCCGGAGACTGAACTTTTTCCTGTCCAATCGGAGGCAGTGCCCCCTTGTCTTTTGAGCGCATTTTACATGGAACAGTTTTTCACTGTATTTTTTATATATTTGTATAAGTTAATCATCTCCCCCCTTAGGCTACTTTCACACCTGCGTTAGGTGGGGACCCATCTGGTATCTGCACAGACGGATCCGCACCTATAATGCAAACGCTTGTATCCGTTCAGTTTTTTTTTGTTTTGTTTTTCATGATAATGCAAACGGATCCGTTTTGACTTACATTAAAAGTCAATGGGAGGCGGATCCGTTTTCAATTGCACCATATTGTGTCAGTGAAAACAGATCTGTCCCTATTGACTTACATTGTAAGTCAGGACGGATCTGTTTGGCTCTGCATCGTCAGGCGGACATCAAAATGCTGCAAGCAGCGTTTTGTTGTCCACCTCCAGAGCGGAATGGAGGCTGAACGGAGGCAAACTGATGCATTCTGAGCGGATCCTTTTCCATTTAGAATGCATTACCTGAACTGATCCGTTTTGGGCCGCTTGTGCCAGAAACGCCAGTGTGAGAGTAGCCTTAGACGTCTTCTCAAGACTAAATAAATTCAATTATTTTAATCTTTCTTTATAACTAAGACCCTCCATTCCCCTTATCAGTTCAGTCGCTCTTATCTGTACTTTTTCCAGCTGCAGTGAGTCCTTTCTATGGACTGGTGCCCAGAACTGAACTGCATATTCCAGCTGAGACCGCACCAGCGCTTTGTAAAGTGGTAATATTACATCACTGCCCCGCGAGTCCATGCCTCGTTTAATGCATGACAATATCCTGGTGGCCTTAGAAGCAGCTGATTGACATTGTATGCTGTAATTTAATCTACCATCCACAAGGACACACAAATCCTTCTATGTAAGTGACTCTCCCAGTGCTACATCACCTAGGTCCTAGGACATATGAAGCACATAGATTATTACTACCAAGATGCATAACTTTACATTTGTCCACATTGAACCTCATTTGCCAAGTTGATGCCCAATCACTTAGAGTGTTCAAGTCAGCTTGTAGTTTATGGACGTCTTCCATAGACTGTACAGTACTACACAGCTTAGTGTCATCTGCAAAAATAGATATGGTGCTATTAATCCCCTCCTCAATATAATTAATAAATAAATTAAATAATAAAGGGCCCAGCACTGAACCTTGGGGTACACCACTTACAACCTGGGACAATTCTGAATAGGAATAATTGACCACAACTCTCTGGACACGGTCCTTCAGCCAGTTTTCAATCCAATTACAAACTATACTTTCTAAGCCTATAGACCTTACTTTACCTATTAAGCGTCTATGAGGGACAGTATCAAAAGCCTTTGCAAAATCCAGAAACACTACATCCACAGCCGCCCCTTTGTCCAAGCTACTACTCACCTCCTCATAAAAACAAATCAGGTTAGTCTGACAACTTCTGTCCTTGTAAACCCATGCTGGTTATCACTTATAATATTATTTATAGTCACATACTCCTGTATATAGTCCCTTAAGAGTCTTTCAAACATTTTTCCCACCACAGAAGTTAAACTAACTGGTCTATAATTACCTGTGAAGAACCTTGATCCTTTTTTGAATATGGGCACCACGTTTGCCTTGCGCCAATCACTTGGCACTGTACAAGTACCTAGAGAATCTTAAAAAATTATAAACAGTGGCACAGCAATGACTGAACTGAGCTCTTTAAGTACTCTTGGGTGTAATCCATCTGGACCCGGAGCTTTGTTAACATTTACCCTATTTAACTTCTCTTGGACCATATCTACAGTTAGCCAATTGAGTATATCACTGGATGTACTAATAGCCCCGGCGCCACAGATATCAGCTCCTTTCTCTTCTTTTGTATATACAGAGCTAAAAAAAAAACAATTTAGTAACTCTGCCTTTTCCTTATCTTCAGTGACTATCCCCCCCCCCCCCTTACCATTATTTAGTGGACCTACCTGCTCAGACCTAGGTTGTTTAGCATTTATATATTTAAATAATTTTTGGGCATTTGTTTTGCTGTCTTATGCTACCTGCTGTTCGTTTTGTATTTTTGCTAATTTTATCTCCTTTTTACAGATTTTATTAAGTCCTTTTTAATCTTCAAATGCTACAGCTGACCCCTCAGATTTGTATTTTTTTAATGCTCTCTTTTTGTCTTTTATTGCCCTTTTTACAGTAGCTGTAAGCCATGGGGGGGGGGGGGGGGGTTATTTTAGCCGTTTATACTTGTTACCTAAAGGGATACATTTTTTAGTTCAATTACTCAATGTGGATTTGAAGCTCTAATATTTATCCTCAGTGTTATTTTGTGACAGTAGCTGCTCCAAGTCTATGCCCTGAAATGCTGCCCTCAACCCAGGGAAATTAGCCTTTTTGAAAATCAATGTCTTTGCTCTGCCTAACAGAGTTTGCTTTTTATAGTTTAGGGGGAATATAATTATATTGTGGTCACTATTACCTAGTGTTTATCGAACAGTAACATAACCAACAAGCTCTGCACTCTCCATAGAGTGGTCCTGCAGCAAGTTGAAGAATTTTCTCCCCTTTGCGGTTCAGGCAGAATCATGACCCCAGTGAATATCTGGGAAGTTAAAATCTCCTATTATAACCACTGTACCTACCGGCCTTTGCCACCCGCTCTATTTGGTTATACAGTTGCATTTCTATCTCTTCTGTGATGTTAGGGGGGTCTATAGATTACACCAAGTATTATTTTTTCAGTGTTTATAGCCCTTTGAAATTCCACCCATAAGGTTTCCACATCCTCACCATCCGCACCCACAATTGCCTCTTTCACACTTGTCTTCAGATCACTCCTCACATACAGGCACACACCACCACCTTTTCTATTAACCTAATCTTTCCTAAATAGTGTAAAACCTTCAATATTAACAGCCCAGACATGCGAAGAATCCAACCATGTCTCAGCCACACCAACTACATCTATGTGTTCTTCCAGTACCGTAGCCTCCAGCTCCCCCATTTTTCTAGCTAGACTTATGGCATTTGTGAAAATACATTTTAAATTACCTATAAAGTGAATATCCAGGATTTTTGGGTTACCTTGGTTGATTTTTTTTGTATGTAACAGGTTCTTGTTAGCAGCAGTTCTATTTTTCATAAATGTATAGATCTGCCCAGTCTTCTCCCTACTTTCCTCGCTAACCCAAGCCCCCTTTAAACCCTCCCCCCAGATCCTAGTTTAAAAGCTCCTCCAGCCATCTAACCATTTTCCCCCCAGGGCAGTTGCATCCTCCCCATTAAGGTGCAGCCTGTCCCTACTGTAGAGCCTTTAACCGACAGAGAAGTTGGCCCAGTTCTCAATGAATCCAAACCCTTCCTTCCTGCACCAGATTCTGAGCCACTTATTTAACTCTCTAAGCTCCCGTTGTCTCTCTGGTGACACTCGTGGCACTGGTAGTATTTCTGAAAACACTACCTTGGAGGTCCTGGACTTGAGCTTCTCACCTAGTTCCCTAAAATCGTTTTTAAGGGCCTTCCATCTCCCACTGACTTTGTCATTGGTGCCAATGTGTACTATGACAGCCGGGTCTTCCCAAGCCCCACCCAGCTATCTGTCAATCCGATCTGCAATATGCCGAGCAATCCGATCTGCAATATGCCGAGCAGACAACACACTGTTCGGCATTCACAGCCTCGGCGACAGATGGCCCTGTCTGTCCTCCTGGCCTGACCTTTGCTGCACTCCTTTTCCCATCCTTCTTGCAGCGGTCATCCTCCTGGTTGCTAGGAGAAAAGCCATGCTGCAGTATTACTGGCCCTGGGCTTTTATCCCTATCAGACAAACAGGCATATTTACTAGGGCGTGCAAGCTCAGGACTAGCCTCCCTGGCACTTTTTTCCCTCTACCCCTTCTTTCTGCTTTAGACTACAATTCATAAATGTCCATCACAGACAGGTCTCCTTTAGCTAGTTTTCCAGACTGGTAAAAACTAATTTAAGGATGTAGTTTTAGGATGATAAAACATGGGGAAGTGAGTAAGTATAAATCACAATGATCTTTGTTCATGACCTAGATGTGAAATTAACAGCAGCCTAATGTACCTATGAGAAGTGATATGACATGTAGACAAAAGCCTAGATGAATCGGCTGAAATGATGCTGAAAATAGGATTGATGCAACGGATACCGAAACTACTCACCTTGAATGATAATGAACCACTTCAGATGCCCTCGTAGCTGACAAAATAATTATATTGACATTTTAATTGAATTTTAAACATGAAACGAATCCTTAAAGAAAAAGAAATCAATAACAGGAAATAATTATTAAAAAAGGATATTTCCCCTATAGTTTTAATGCTCAGCACAGGATGGGTTTCCAAGAACAGGAGATTGGAATGAGTTGTACATGACTATTCTTGTCCCCTTTACTAATCATTTCTTTTCTAATGAGAAAGTCAATGAATAAGTCACAATTACATTATCCGTCTGCATGTCAAGTGACTCTTACAGACACTCAGCCTGCACTGTGCCGCACTCAAATCTTAGGATTAACATGGAAATGAATTCTTCGCCATTACAACACAAGGCCTGCAGTCCACATGTTATGACAAGGTGGGGGGAGTAGGCTATTAGAGCATAAAACGTGACTAAACCCATGGGGAGAGGAGCGTCTACTATACATGATAAGAATTTTTGGGGAGTTATGAATCATCTCAATTTGTAATCCTATTTTATAGAGTATATGTAGCAGTTACTGCTTCTGCACATGATCTATACATACAGTGCATTCGAAAAGCCTTCAGATCCTTAATTTTTTTCATATTATGCATACCTCCCAACTTTCTAAATTAACAAAGAGGGACACATTGTGCGGCCACGCCTCTAGCTCCGCCCAAAACATAACTATGCACCTAATCCCAACTAGTTCCGTTAATGCCCCCACATAGTAGTTATTCCCAGTTATTCATGCCACCACACAGTATTTATGGCCACATTGTGCCCACAGTAATATGCCCTGTTATGTGCCCCCTCACGGAATTATGCCCAGCCATAGGCGTGCGCACGGGGTGTGCCAGGTGTGCCTGGGCACACCATAATCAAGCCTGCTGGCCGGCAAATACTAATGAGCGCTTTTTGGAAGCGCTCATTAGTACCGGAGGACCAGGAAGCGGGGAACACTATATACTTACCGCTTCCTGGTCCTCGGCTGTTGGCTGTGCAGGGCTGCGCACAGTATGAGGCGCTTTGTGACGTCACGCTGTGCGCGCCAGTTCAGAGCACAGCCGACAGCAAGAGAAAGAGGATCGCGGGCGGCGCAGAGAGGTAAGTGTTTTTTTATGTTATAAAAAATGAGGCTGCTGGGGGCATAATGGAGACTAATGAGAGGCATAATGGGGGCTAATGAGGCATATGGGGGCTAATCAGGCATATGGGGACTAATGAGAGGTATAATGGGGCTAATGAGGCATAATGGGGGCTAATGAGAGGCATAATAAGGCTAATAAGAGGCATAATGGGGCTAATGAGAGGCATAATGGGGGCTAATGAGACATAGGGGGTGATAATGGGGCTAATGAGGCATAAGGGCAGGTAATGGGGGCTAATGGCATAAAGGCTACATATATATACATGCATACACACGCACGCATGGTGTGTGTGTTTGTGCTTTAGGGTGCACACCCTAATGCAATATGCTGTGCCCCCAGTAATATGCCCTGTTATGTGCCTCAAGTAATATGCCCAGCTGTGCCCCCAGTAATATGCCCTATTATGTGCCCCCAGTAATAAGCTTAGTTATGTGCCCCCAGTAATAAGCTTAGTTATGTGCCCCCAGTAATATGCTTAGTTATGTGCCCCCAGTAATATGCTTAATTATGTGCCCCCAGTAATATGCCCTGTTATGTGACCCCAGTAATATGCCCAATTATATGCCCCCAGTAATATTCCCTGTTATGTGCCCCCAGTAATATGCTCTGTTATGTGCCTCTCACAAAAAGTAAAAAAAATAAACACCACATACTTACCTTGTTCCTAGCAGCAGCAGCAGGACATCGGCTGCTCTGGTCTGTGTAGGAGGAGGAGCCAAGGCTGACAGCCAGCTCCTCCCCCTGCACAGACCAGAGGTGTGAAGAATTGGCAGAGGGGAGGAATGATGAAGCAGGGAGCCGATGACGACGACAGCTCTCTGCTTCCTCATTACAGGCCACTGTGTCTGCTTCCTATGGAAGCATGGACAGCTGCCTGAGAGGGGGTCATACCTCCCCCGTACTGGGACAGCGGGACAGCCACTGCAATCCGAGACTTTCCCGCCGGATGCAGGATGGTTGGGAGGTATGCATTATGTGATTTGTGGCCTTGTGCTAAAATCAAAGCACATTCAATTTTTCCCCATTATTCTGCACTCAATATCCTATAATGAAATTGCGAAAACAAAATGTTCAAAATCTTTGCTAATTTAATGAAAAAGAAAAACTAAAATCTTGCATTGACATAAGTATTCAGACCCTTTACTCAGTACTGAGTTAAGGAACCAGTCTCCAGTCCGCAGGGGCAACACGTGAGGCTATGGTGGGCCGGTGGGGGTAGTAGTAGTTTACTCACGGTTAGCAGAGCCTCCCTTGGCCCGCGTGCAGTGATGGAGAAGACAGCACTAAATCCTCCAGGGCACTCTCTAGTACAGGGATCAACAGCCAGATGGTAGTCTAGGTGCCCTTGATGGTATAGGTGTTTAGGGTGCTTTGGAGGCTGGGACCCCGGTTGTTAATAATGCCAGCACCGTTAGGTGCAAATTAAAGGGCTTCTGTCACCCCACTAAAGTGATTTTTTTTTTTTGGGCTAGTGAAATTAGTTATATTGCGATATATGACAATATAATTGTGTTACTTACTTTGATCCAGCAGTTTCTGCAAAAAACAAAGTTTTAATATATGTAAATTCGGTCTCTACCAGCAAGTAGGGCGGCTACTTGCTGGTAGCTGCTGCAGAAATCCGCCCCCTCGTTGTGTTGATTGACAGGGCCAGCCGGGATCTCCTCCTCCGGCCAGCCCTGTCGGCATTTCAAAAATCGCGCGCCTGTGTTGATTCGGCGCAGGCGCTCTGAGATGAGGAGGCTCGTCTCCTCAGAACTCCCTCAGTGCGCCTGCGCCGATGACATCACCGAAATAGAAGACGTCATCGGCGCAGGCGCACTGAGGGAGTGCTGAGGAGACGAGCCTCCTCATCTCAGAGCGCCTGCGCCGAATCAACACAGGCGCGCGATTTTTGAAATGCCGACAGGGCTGGCCGGAGGAGGAGATCCCGGCTGGCCCTGTCAATCAACACGACGAGGGGGCGGATTTCTGCAGCAGCTATCAGCAAGTAGCCGCCCTACTTGCTGGTAGAGACCGAATTTACATATATTAAAACTTTGTTTTTTGCAGAAACTGCTGGATCAAAGTAAGTAACACAATTATATTGTCATATATCGCAATATAACTAATTTCACTAGCCCAAAAAAAAAAATAATCACTTTAGTGGGGTGACAGAAGCCCTTTAAGGTGGTAAAAAGGAGGAGTCAATTGTTGCAAACAACAGAACTTTTACTTGATCAATTGTCTCAGGGTAGTCAGTACAGCTCATGTAGATAGCATAAGTAATGATCCAAATATTAGTTTAGCTGTAATCCTTGTAACAGGCTTGGCAATTGTAAGTTGAGCAGTTTTCCTTCTCTCTATATCCGTCTATACCTTGTCCACACTCTAGCACTCAGGTACTGAATATAATAACTCTTATTGGTCAGTAGCAATCCACAGGGCGGCTCCCTAATGGCAGGCATCAGTCTTCTGCTCCGTTCTTTGGAAAGGATGCTCACTGAAGAATCACGGTCTACTATGTCCATAGAGGCATGTGGTAAAGGAGAATTTTGCACATTAATCATCTGCCTGTGTCCAGGTACTTTAAGGTTCCTCCTGGTCACTGCTGCTTGTGAAGTCCATTGGCTAATTTAGCTCTAACCTCCACTAGACTTTCTCTATATCCAGACGTAGACTTACTGGTCTGTACTGTGCTGCTGTAATACTGTTCTCTATACCCCCTTAGCTTGATCAGGGCCAAGGGGCTAAAATAGCAGCTACACTGTGGACTAGGCCTGTTCTGCTCCTCCATTAACGTACTCCCTTCTAATCTCCTGTTCTCTCTTCTTCTACTCTTGTTCTACACTGCCTAGACCCCCCCCCCCAGATATATATAAGTGGCACCACCTAGAGGCGAATAAATGTAATAAACCTCTAACAGCCTGTTAATACGAATTACAGGTATATACAGAAATACATTTGATAAGCATATACAAAAGTTTAAAGTGCCCACGACCACCACTGAGTGGGACACTGCATTTGCACACCAAGATTTGGGGATTTTCTGTGATTCTTTCCTGCAAATCTTCTCAAGCCCTGGATGGGGACCGCCGTTTGGAAAGCCATTTTCAGGTCTCTCAAGTACTTAAGGGCATTCAGAGAACTGACCCTAAGCCATCCCTATGTTGTCTTGGCTGTGTGCGAATATCTCTGTACTTTGCTCCATTCAACTTTCTTTCAACCCTGTCCAGTCTCCCTGTCCCAACCACTAAAAAACACCCCCACATCATGATGGTGCCCCCACCATTCTTCACTGTAGAGATGAACAGTGCCTGGTTTCCGGACATGATGCTTATAACACCAAACGGTCCAATATTGGTTTAATCATACCAGAGAATCTTTTTTTTCACAGTCTGAGAGCCTTTTAGGTGTTTTTTTTTTTTTTTTTGCAATCTCCCGATGGGCTTTCATGTGTCTTTTACTGAGGAGAGGCTTCTTTCTGGCCACTCTGCCATAAAGCACAGTTTGGTAGAGGCTGCAGTGATGTTTGACCTTCTGGAAGTTTGTCCCAATTGCACGCAGGATCTTTGGAGCTCAGCCAGAGTGACCATTGGGTTCTGGGTCACCTCTCTTACCAAAGCCCTTCACGCCTATTACTTAGGCTACTTTCACAGTAGCGTTTTCTGCGGATCCGTCATGGATCTGCAAAAACGCTTCTGTCACAATAATACAACCGCATGCATCCGTCATAAACAGATCCGGTTGTTTTATGTCTTCTGTAGACATGACAAATCCATCTTGAACAACATTGAAAGTCAATGGGGGACGGAATCGTTTTTTTCTATTGTGTCAGATTGTGTCAGAGAAAACAGATCCGTCCCCATTGACTTATACGGTGTGTCAGGACGGATCCGTTTGGCTCTGCTTCGTCAGGCGGACAGCAAAACGCTGCAGGCAGTGTTTTGGTGTCCACCTTCAGAGCGGAATGGTGACTGAACGGAGAAAAACTGATGCATTCTAGCGGATACTTTTCCATTCAGAATGCATTAGGGCAAAACTGATCCGGAATGGATCTCACAAACGGAAAGCCAAAACGCTAGTGTGAAAGTAGCGCAAGTTCAAGTTGTTCCAAACTTCTTCCATTAAATAATTATACGCTCTTGGGAACTTTCTGTGGAACAGAAATGTTTTGTATCCTTCTCCTGATCTGATCCTCCACACAATCCTTTCTCTGAGCTCTACAGACAGTTCTTTCCTTCCTAATGGCTTGGTTTTTGCTCTGACATGCATTGTCAGCTGTGAGACCTTATATAAACAGGGGTGTGTCTTTCCAAATCATGTCCACTAACTATCATCAACTAAATCTACCACAGGTGGACTCAAATCAAGGTGTAGAAACATTTAAAGGATAATCAAGAGAAATGGGAGGCTCCCAGAGCTAAGTTTGAATAAACTTGCAAAAATGGCTAAAATTCTGTTCTCGCTATCTTATTATGGGGTATTGATTGTAGAATGATGGAGGGAATTTTTTTTTTTTGATCTTAGGACAAGGCTGCAACATAAAAAAATGTGAAAAAAGTTAAAGAGGCTGAATACTTTCCAAATGCATTGTATGTAGACAGCCCATCAAACCTAAAACACACACTAGTGAGGCTGTGGATTGCCTTGAACCATGGACTACAATTGAATAGGACAAACCTCTGAAAATAGCATGTAAATTGTAAAGTGGTATATTTTTCACACATATACAGCCGCTAAATAATGTACACAATGCTATGCATGTAATTGGTAGGATAGGTAGGTATAGTATTTCACAACATAAAAACCCGAGGAAAGAGTTTGGTACAGTAAGTAGCACCAATATATTTTTGATTACCTTTGGAGTGCCATTTAATGTTTGAGACCCTGGTCAGTTTCATGAACTGGTTTGAATTGGAGGTTTGGTTTAGAGCCATATGAAAACATGTATATATTGAAACCTAGGAGCAATTTGCAATGTTTTACTTTTCTATATGTCTATTAGGGCTGCACGATATGGGAATTTTGTGCGATTGCGATTAGGGCCCTAAAAATTGTGATAACGATATGCAATATTTTAAGGGAATTGTGCTAGAGGTCTATTTGCTTGGATTTTCCCATATGGGTATGACATAGTTATGGGGGATCTGTGGATGACGCTGAGTTATGGGGGATCTGTGGATGGCGCTGTGTTGTGGGGGATCTGTGGATGGCGCTGTGTTGTGGGGGATCTGTGGATGGCGCTGTGTTGTGGGGGATCTGTGGATGGCGCTGTGTTGTGGGGGATCTGTGGATGGCGCTGTGTTGTGGGGGATCTGTGGATGGTGCTGTGTTGTGGGGGATCTGTGGAGGGCGCTGTGTTGTAGGGGATCTGTGGAGGGCGCTGTGTTGTGGGGGATCTGTGGAGGATGCTGTTATATGGGGGATCTGTGGAGGACGCTGTTATATGGGGGATCTGTGGAGGGCGCTGTTATATGGAGGATCTGTGGAGGGCGCTGTTATGGGGGATCTGTGGAGGGAGCTGTTATGGGGGATCTGTGGAGGCCGCTGTTATGGGGATCTGTGGAGGCCACTGTTATGGGGGATCTGTGGAGGCCGCTGTTATGGGGGATCTGTGGAGGCCGCTGTTATGGGGGATCTGTGGAGGGCGCTGTTATGGGGGATCTGTGGAGGGCGCTGTGTTGTGGGGGATCTGTGGAGGGCGCTGTGTTGTGGGGGATCTGTGGAGGATGCTGTTATATGGGGGATCTGTGGAGGACGCTGTTATATGGGGGATCTGTGGAGGACGCTGTTATATGGGGGATCTGTGGAGGGCGCTGTTATATGGGGGATCTGTGGAGGGCGCTGTTATGGGGGATCTGTGGAGGGAGCTGTTATGGGGGATCTGTGGAGGCCGCTGTTATGGGGGATCTGTGGAGGGCTATGTTGTGGGGGATCTGTGGAGGATGCTGTTATATGGGGGATCTGTGGAGGACGCTGTTATATGGGGGATCTGTGGAGGACGCTGTTATATGGGGGATCTGTGGAGGACGCTGTTATATGGGGGTTTCTGTGGAGGGCGCTGTTATGGGGGATCTGTGGAGGGCGCTGTTATGGGGGATCTGTGGAGGGCGCTGTTATGGGGGATCTGTGGAGGACGCTGTTATGGGGATCTGTGGAGGACGCTGTTATGGGGGATCTGTGGAGGATGCTGTTATGGGGGATCTGTGGAGGACGCTGTTATGGGGGATCTGTGGAGGACGCTGTTATGGGGGATCTGTGGAGGACACTTATGGGGGACCTGTGGATGGCACTGTTATAGGGGATGTGTGCTATGACACATAGGGCCATGAGGGGGGCCAGCATAAGACATATAGCATCTTATGCTGGTCCCTCTCATGGCCCTATGTGTCCCCTCATGTGTCCTAAACTGCGCACATAACTGCCTTTGCGTGTAAAGTATTTTACTAGTGTGTGTGTGAAACAATCTCTCTCCTATTGATAACAGGTCAGGCCTCTGTACTCACTATGAATTCAGGTAGCAGGAGCATTACTAAGTGACGTCACGCGCCGGCCGACCAGCTCGCTGCCGTTCGCTGCAGTGCATTCATCGTGACAGTGAGTACAGAGGCCGGACCTGTTATCAATAGGAGAGAGATTGTTTCACACACACACACACACACACACACTAGTAAAATACTTTACACGCAAAGGCAGTTATGTGCGCGGGGCCCCTTTATATATAATCGCAGCATTTTCGGGTCGGCCAAATCGCCAAATCGCATTTGCCGATTATGGCGATTTGATTATTTTTTTCGATTTATCGTGCAGCCCTAATGTCTATTGACAACTGAATGGGCTTTTAGAAATGTTAATACTAAAATAATAAAACTTTTACTAACTTACTTTACTTATTATTTTCTGGCCCAGTACATGAACATGTCGTCCATAGTGACTTCATCATAGAACTGCCTTCCAGTGTCATTTTTAAAGGGGCTTTCCGGGAGTAAAACACTGATGGCCTATCCTCAGAATAGGTCATCGATATCTGATCATTCGGAGTCTGATACCCAGCACTGATGCCAATCAGCTGTTTAAAGAAGCCATGACACTCTGGTGAGCACTGTGTCCTCTTCCTAGGCCAGTATTATGACGCCCTTAGGTCACATAGCCTATGTGCAGCTGAGTCCCGTTCAAGTGAAAGGACCTGGGCTATAATACCAAGCACAGTTGCTATTTAATTCCCACCAAAGAGTTGCTAGTCTTTTCAAACATCTGATTGATGGGGATGCTGGGAGTCGCACCAAAACCGATCAGATATTGATGACCTATCCTGAGGATAGGTCATCAATATTCTACTCCTGGAAAACCCTTTTAACTATTTGTTGCATTCTCTTTTTTGTCTTGTAGACTCTGAACTTGCCTCACATATTATTAATGGGTGTTTCAGAGGTATATTTTCCTTTTAGAATACTGTGCAATGCATTTATGCTATTATCACAAATCCTATTATATGAATCGTTGCAGTATATACGATCCCTTGTCTTATCATTTCAATTATTATAATGATCTTTCATGGATACGGTAGAAATCTGCCTGTTTGACTGTTGGGATTTACAGTACTGCAATCCAGTATATAAAGTATAGCGTATTAAACCCAGTGCTAAGTGATATGGAGCAGACCATACCATATTTCATTGATATGCCAAGTCCCAGTCAATTGGTGACGCACAGAGCAGGGAGAAGAAGAGGGTCTGCCAACTCTTATAAGTGAGATTGATGCCCAGATTCTTGTATAAAAGGCCAGTTTAACATACAGTGAAATAACGCAGTATTCCTGGGGAGAGAAAAATAAATAAATGATCATTTTCACCTACAATATTATCTAATTATACATATTGCATTGTGTATTACATTTTCAAATGATGGAAGTACAAGTCACTCTGCATTGACCACAAACTGAATCCTTACTACGGGTTAAAGACTTAAAGTACAGGACCATGTGTGCAAATTATATAAAATACAAAAATATTCACAGAATATACTGTATATTCTATATTTGTAACAAAAATTAAAGGGGTCTTTGGAATAGGCTATCAATGTACCTCCGCCAATCAGCTCTTTCAGAGTAGCTCTAGTGCTGGAACTATACAGCTAAGTCCATTGCGCAATGGATGATGGAGCTGGTTACTGAATTCATTTCACTTCGACTTTGGTAGTTCCACCACCGACTTCCAGTACTGGAGCTGCTGCAGAATAGCTGATAGATGGGGGTGCAGGATGGCCAACCCCTGTCAATCAGATATTGATAGCCTATCTTGAGGATAGGCCATCACTTGTAAAATACTGGACAAGTCCCTCTATAGCTTCTCCCATCTATCTACTCATGCCTCCATGATGCTCAGGTACCTAGGTATCAGTTGTATGTGTTATTACCAGTCCATGTCTAGATATAAATATACTTCACGTCCTAAGATTTTCCTATGTAATGTATCTCCATACTGATGTATCTCTAATTATAACACATCAGTCTGGCTAATATTAGCACTCTGCCATGGTGTGGAGGGCGGACGCAGCGCCCCCAACTTCATACTTTGGTGACATTTGGAAGCTTTGTGGAGGCCACCCCTACTGAGCACCATAAATACAGAATTGATCTATTCCATATTACCTACCTTTTGTAAATCTGGAACAAAGGATAAGCTATATCTGTGGAGAACTTCGAAGTAGGAAGGATGGAGTCCTGCAGAGTCCCAGAAAACCTGACAAAAAATATCAGAACATCTCCAAGTGCTGCAGTTCTAGAATCCTTCCATCAGAATTATTTTAGTTTAGAATATGCATCTCACTTAGGATATATCATTTTACATCTTCAGTTTTTCTTTTTTGACCTAATCTTGTCCACAAGGATAAATTTCATTGTGGTTTACCCTTGCCATTAATGCTGGAAGCTGTGCCCATTTATTCTACGTAACTAATTTATCAAATTGGACGTCATCCAGATGGGCTCAATAAATCACACTGTGGAAAATATTAGTTCACACCTTCATTATTTCCGCTGGAAATGACAGTAAACCTCTTATGATTGACCTTTTATTCACCTGAATATCTGAGATATAATTAATGGCGTATGCCCCTGATATCTACATGCCACCTGTCCATCTTTTAGGACCTCAAAAATAAAATATTTTTTCCTGTGCTATTGGTAATATATTCACTGTTACAAAGTTGTAAATTGTCTCTGTATGCCATGGTTTAATTTTTTTTCTCCAGCATTATATATTTCAGAGATGATTAAAACAGAGTATATATATATATGATGTATATGTTGACGCCAATCATTGCTGTTATTTTTTCAGATTTTGGAGGTTGGAGAAGGAGAGCAAGACTAAGGGAGGTTTTGCGTGCCGAGGCATTGTACCTGTGCAGGAAGAGGAAGAACAGAGGGAAGTTAGCAGTAAGAAGCAGGCAGCATGGCTGAGGATATGTGGATAGGATCAACTGTCTTTAGTATTCATATTTCACAAAAGTACTTGGAGGTGTCCATGTGGATGTTAGGCAATGGACATGTAGAAGAGGAAAAAAGAGAGGAGGAGGTTAACAATTGCTACTTGGGTCAATGAAAATCCGGAAGTACTGTTAAACCCGGGGCGCCAGAGGTGATGGAAGCAAGTGAGAAAAAGACAGAGGGTAACAAGGTGGTGAAGAAGGCAGCTGGAGGTAGTGTTAGCAAGAGCTATACACTTGGTGATCAGACGAGTAATTATAACTTGCTAGTCAGGAGAAAGGTGTTGCAAAGGGCGCCTACCAACTAGCCAAAAAAAGAGAGACAGCGCCACCCTCATGCACACAGAGGAGAAGAGTTTGTGGTGGCCCAAAAGGACAGGGTACACGATAAATCGGTTGGAGAAGCAAATCCCCGAAAAGAGATACAATAATGGTCGTAGTAAAGGTAAATGAATTGGGGGTGCCAATTGATCAGATTATGACCCACAATAATAGTAAAAAGAACATATGACACAAACACAATTAAAATCTGATTAAAAGCAAATCCAGAGTAAAACTCCAGTTAACTCACTTCGCTGGGGGGTTGCCACCAGGATAAAGCTCAAGACACCTGGGGCAAAACCCCCCGGCCGGGATCGCCTGTAGTATAGTGGAGATTGCAGTCAGCACTCCAGTGGTGCAATAAAGATAGCAAACAGCACATGGATCAGCAGCTCGTGGTCAATCTCTTTAATCCAAGAATATGCGTCTCAACGTGTTTCGGGGAAGACATAAAATCCCTGTTATGTGTTGTGATGAGCCACAACAACTGAAGTTCGCCTTGCTGGTATTCACTCGTCCAGCGTGCAGGATGCCTGTACTACTGCCAAGGTCCTTGCCCGTGCCACAAATGTGGTTATCGGGATTAGAAGATCCGTGAAGTAAGAAGATAGTTGGAACCTTTGTGTCGGCGCTGTAGGCAGGAAACTTTGTACCAAGTTAATATTGGTAAAAAGGAGTAGTTTTTATTTGCTTGTCGACACGTTTCAAGGGCGTACAGCCCTCTTCATCAGGACAATGATACAAAGGTTCCAACTATCTTCTTACTTCACGGATCTTCTAATCCCGATAACCACATTTGTGGCACGGGCAAGGACCTTGGCAGTAGTACAGGCATCCTGCACGCTGGACGAGTGAATACCAGCAAGGCGAACTTCAGTTGTTGTGGCTCATCACAACACATAACAGGGATTTTATGTCTTCCCCGAAACACGTTGAGACGCATATTCTTGGATTAAAGAGATTGACCACGAGCTGCTGATCCATGTGCTGTTTGCTATCTTTATTGCACCACTGGAGTGCTGACTGCAATCTCCACTATACTACAGGCGATCCCGGCCGGGGGGTTTTGCCCCAGGTGTCTTGAGCTTTATCCTGGTGGCAACCCCCCAGCGAAGTGAGTTAACTGGAGTTTTACTCTGGATTTGCTTTTAATCAGATTTTAATTGTGTATGTGTCTTATGTTCTTTTTACTATTATTATTGTGGGTCATAATCTGATCAATTGGCACCCCAATTAATTTACCTTTACCACCACCATTATTGTATCTCTTTTCGGGGATTTACTTTTCCAACCGATTTATTGTGTACCTGTCACGGCTGAGGATGGGGAAAACCCTCAGCCGTGCGGTATCAGAAGGCGGATGGTCAATGCCAGGCCAGGAATCAGGGAGCAGGTCACCTCCTACACATCCCTAATTCTGACCCTGTCTCCTATCCGTATGAGCCAACCCTGAAGGTAGGAGGGCTCATACTCCGGAACCTGATATTCCTGCTAGCCCTCAGGGTGGCCCTGGACTAGGAGCAGGGTAAGACGACCTGTTCCTCCTAGACACGGAGGAACTGGAGTCTCACTGTCCAAGCTACATAGAAAGGGGAACATGACATGGCAATGACAGGTAAGTGAGACTAGTACCACACTTACCTGCCACAGACACACAACCTGGAAACCACGTGCAAGTGCTGTTGTCCACAGCAAACACAAAGGACACAGCACACAACAGACATCACACGGGAACCCAGGAAACCATATGCTGCAATAACAAATAGACCAAACAAACATCTTCAAAACACCATACATGAAGGGAATTAACCCTCCCAACACAAGGCAAGGGAAGACGGCCACTTAAAGGGGAAGTACACACATAAACCCATACTTCACCTGTTGCCGCGGGCAACGGCATGCGTGACAATCATGTCCTGGGGATCAGCCATAGGGCTGAGACACTGCCACCACATGCACACAACACCACACCAAGTAAAGGAAAGTGTCACAAAACACAGCATAGGCCGTGACAGTACCCTGTCCTTTTGGGCCACCACAAACTCTTCTCCTCTGTGTGCGTGAGAGTGGTGCTGTCTCTCTTTTTTTGGCTAGTTGGTAGGCGCCCTATGCGACGATGTTAGGCAATGTCAGACTTGACTCTCCTTGGGTCCACCAGAGGAAATGGTTTTGAGAGCCCACCCTCTGTGTATACCTAATTTCTGCACATGCAGGACTTCTCATCAATAAGGCTTAATAGGATATCTGGTGGTTATTGGTTCTGAGGTTAGCTAAGCTCCAAATAAAATTGTCTTCTGCTAGACCTTAGGAGCACTGTTTTATTAGAGATCCATTATTGTGTCAGAGCTTGGGAGAATCCTCTGGTGGGCCAGTCCGACCTTGTTAGTAGGATTTGTCTGGGATAGGTTTATACAAGTTTGGACTACATCTGGCTCAGTGTGATCAAGGAATGGTCATTCAACCAAATATTTTTTATCCATGTACATATTGTTTCAAATAGCAGGTTATGCTAAAACCAGATCTGGAGATGGACTATTTCACAGCTTTACCGCTCCTACAGTAAAGAAGCCTTTTTCTCCAGTCTTTAAGGGTGCCTTGACACCAATTTTTTATTGATTAAAGGGGTTTTCCTAGTGTTTTTACTGATGACCTATACTCAGTATAGGTCATCAGTATGTGATCCTGGGGGTCCGGCACTACCACCTAACAACTGTTCGAAGAGTTTGCGGTGCTCTGGTGAGCAGTGTGGTCCCTTCTTAGGCCAATAACGTCATGTTCGTCGCTCACATACCCCAGGTGCAGCTCAGTCCGATTCAATTGAATGGGCTGAGCTATGATACTAAGCACAGCTGCTATGCAATGGACGGAGCTGTGATTAGTAAGCTGCAAGGAGGCCGTGGCACTTCAAACTGCTGATTGGTGGCCTGGGTCCCCACCAATAAGATACTGACGACCTACCCTGAGGTCAGTATAAAACACTTGGAAAACCCCTTTAACTGTTTGCAGGCTTTTTTGTATGGGTCATTTATACATTTTTACACAGTGATCCCACCTTGGACATCATTTCAAGACTAATCAAAATGCTTCTACCATATAACTAATGCTAAATAAGAAATAACTATGTAAACATTCTCAGATAAGAATGTATCACTGCCTGGATGGAAACACTAAAAACCTTCTCCTTTATTAGTGTAGATATATATAATAAAACTAGGCTCTCGGCCCTATGACATACCACTTAGTAAAGTGTCCAATCCCTGCATGAGGGTAATATTCTGTCCCAGCAGAAGTGGACCCTGGAAACGCCACCTGTCCCTCTATCTCCCACTTTTAATAAAAAATAAAACCCTTGACTGTGATAGAAGGATTCGGATTAGCAGGACTGAGTTCATTCATCAATCAGAGGATTTCCGCTGTGCAGATGGCCTTTCTCACCTCTTGACTGATGAGGGATTTCATAGGGCCGAGAGCCCAGTTTTATATACACTAATAAAGGAACGGGTTTCTTTTGTGTTTCTTTTCAGGCAGTGATGCTGCGACCATATATCTCAATGTAAGCAGGCTCATTTTTGCTGTTTCCCACATGGCAAGGCCTGTATAATGTATTATTGTTGAACTTATTGATGATGCCTGAATGTTTTAGAGGAATTGTCCAAATGCTTTGGGGGTCCTCTTTATTTTCCTCCAGCAATCACATGCCATCCATTCACGTGATGCTAGTGTGTATGGCACATGACCGCTGAGGTTAGTGATTGGCTGTAGCGGTCACATCGAAGTACAGCATGCTCTAAGAAACAAAGACTGGCGAGGCTTTTAAGGAGTATTCCGGTAGTGGCAAGTTATCTCCTATCCTATGATGAGTGGGCGAGTTATACCATTGAGACCTCTACTGATCACAAGAACAGAGACCTCATACTGCTCGGGCCCCCTGAAATGAACGTAGAGGCATCTCGGGCATGCGCACTGCCGCTTCATTCATCTCTATGGGAGTTCTATAAATAGATGAGTACTGTGTTAGTCTGTCTTTGGAACTATTGTACTGATGAATACCACTCCTGCCACTCCGTTCATTTTGGATGGAGGGGCCAAGGGGTACAGAGTTCCCGTTCTCCTAATCGGTGGAGGTCCCAGCAGTAGGGCCCTCACCGATCTAATAGTCTTCCCCTATCCTGTAGGTAGGGGATAATTTGGCAATTTGGCACAACTGGAATACCACTTTAGCAAGTGAGTAATGTTTGATTTTTTTTAAATAATATTTCCTGCTGCCAGTGTAATTTCCCGGCTGACCCCCTTTAATGGTGTAGATGACGGCCTGATTAGATATTTGCATCAACAATCAGCTGTACATAGTGGCCACAGAGTATATATTAACATACATCCTTTAGATGTTCCCTACTAACAGTGCATTCTCTGACCGCTCATAGCATTACACAGTAGGATCCCAACATGGTCAATCTGTGTAAAGTTCAGCTCTATAAATGCATATTCAGTGAGCAGTGAGCAGTACAAAATGCTGAACATCGAGGGAGTCGATGCTGTCACATCGAGACCCAGCATAAAAGGAAAGAAAATTATTCCATCATGCCAACGACAAAATCAATTCCTCTCTGATGGGGAACATTGAATATAAATCCCGAACCCTGTGATGTTGCTGAGCTGTGCCTTGAAGTGGATGGAAATGCCATCTGATTTATGAAGCCTCCCAGAGTGATGAGTTCAGCTCACGTTTATTATGTCCTAATAAGTGGCCTCACACATACCACTGGGCGTCTTGTTAACTCTTCACCACCAGGCAAAGGCAAACTGCAGATGCTGGTTTTGTAATTGGAATACCATTGACTTATGAAAGCATACGCCATACCATTTGCATAATATGGAGATAGCCGTAGGTTAATGTGGGTTATCTTCCTCACGACTAAAAACGCTCATGATAATTGCAATTTCAGCACCATGCTTTGCAGAACTGGTCCTCCATAAAAGAAAATAAAATTTTACGGTTGTCCTATATCTGTCAATGTAATGTTACATAGGGGATATTCACATCTGTGAGAAGCCATACCCCAATTTCCCTGCCGCCAACCTACTGTACATCTTCTATAACCAGTAGTTATATTAGTTTGATTATAGTTTGGCTATAACAGTGTCCCTGATCTGCAAGCCAGTTCCCATCTCCTTTATTTCCCAGCATGTCCAGATTATTGGGAGAGCACACTAGGCTGGTTCTTCTGTTCCTTTTATTAAAGGCTATGTACACCTTCAGGGGCATTTATTTATTAATGCTTTTTACTCATTGTGGACTCAGGCCCCATGCACACGGCCGTTGTTCACGGCCGTGTGCGGGCCGTGGAACCGCGGCCTGGATCCCTCCTGAGAGCAGGAGCGCACGGCGTCACTGGTTGCTATGACGCCGTGCGCTCCCTGCTGCCAGCACAGTACAGTAATACACTGGTATAGATCATACCAGTGTATTACTGTATTGCGGCGGCAGCAGGGAGCGCACGGCGTCATAGCAACCAGTGACGCCGTGCGCTCCTGCTCTCAGGAGGGATCCAGGCCGCGGTTCCACGGCCCGCACACGGCCGTGAACAACGGCCGTGTGCATGGGGCCTTAAAATCATCTTTTCAATTGGTCTTGATTAAAAATGTTCAGCCGTTTCTGAGGTACAGGGGTTAAAAATCAGTCTGCAAGCTTAAAGGGTTTCTACCACTTAGGTGTCACATATTTAGCTGTCAGACACTAGCGATCCGCTAGTGTCTGCTCTGGCCAACCATCCTAATATAATTGCTTTTGGGGCGGTGGTTTGGCTAAAAAAACTACTTTTATTAATATGCTAATGAGCCTCTAGGTGCTATGGGGGCGTCATTAGCACCTAGAGGCTCCGTCTACCTTCAGAAACTGCCGCCGCCCAGCGCGTCCCTCCAGCCCGCCCATCTCTTCCTGAATGCGATCCTCCTTGTGAGCGCCTGTATTCTGCGCATGCGCAGTGAATGTCTGACAGCTTCCCTGCTCAGACATCTCCACTGCGCCTGTTCCTCGGAGCACTATGGCGTCATCGCGCAGGCGCAGTGGAGATGTCTGAGCAAGGAAGCGGTCAGACATTCACTGCGCATGCGCAGAATACATACGATCGCATTCAGGAGGAGATGGGCGGGCTGGAGGGACGCGCTCGGCGGCGGCAGTTTCTGAAGGTAGACGGAGCCTCTAGGTGCTAATGACGCCCCCATAGCACCTAGAGGCTCATTAGCATATTAATAAAAGTAGTTTTTTTAGCCAAACCAGCGCCCCAAAAGCAATTATATTAGGATGGTTGGCCAGAGCAGACACTAGCGGATCGCTAGTGTCTGACAGCTAAATATGTGACACCTAAGTGGTAGAAACCCTTTAAAGAAAAGAAAACAAGTGACAGATTGCAAATAGACAGATTTTTAACCCCAAATCTCAAACACGCTGAACATTTTTAATAAAGGCCAATTGAAAATGATTTTTAGCCCAAAATGGGTAAAATGCAAGCATGAAAAAATTACCCCAAAGGTGTCCATAGCCTTTAAAATCATCATTGTCCAGGCCAAACAAGGATCAGTAGTTTCACGTGGTTCAAATTATAAGCGGTATATAACAGGGGTTACCCGATCCTGGTATTTAATTTTGCTGTTCACCCACTATTTAGCTATCTCTGTGAGTAGTATACACCCTGCTAACCTCCTACATTCCCTCCTCTCTAGAAAGCAGGATTTTGATGGCATCCATGTTTGAGGTACCTCCAAAAACCTTACTCCAGTTTCGAAACATTAACGTATTTGGGGAGAGGGAAAGGGAGTACCATATATACAGCAATCAGCCTGTAGGAAAGGGCAAAGGGTTAAGCTGAGCTGACCTTCCTCTTCTCACGGCCCCACAATGCTGCAGGAGCTGAGCTCTTTGACTTCTGTGATGTGTGTCCTTTGTCCTTATCTAGTTGCTTGCTTATATCTTTAGTTCAGGAATATTAAATGAATTATTTAATTAATTAAAAAGCATTTCTACTATAACTTGAAATGCTTAAAGAACATCTGACAGCAGGATCAACCCTATTAACCCAGGCATACGACTGACCCTACCAGGCATTATGGTTTAATAAGATTGATTCTGACATTTTACAGGAGCCAAGTATTGGGCAGACAATTGTCCATAAGATCATCACACAGTGTGATAAGGGCAGTGATTAGCTGACAAACAAGCACATTTGTTGGGTGATCTTTTATTGGGTGCCGTTTTTTGCACCACATCATGGATGCGGACCCATTCACTTAAGTGAGTCCGCAATCTTGAAGGTGCGATGTGGTACGAAGGCGCAGAACCTACGGAGTGCTTCTGTCAGGTTTCTCTCTGTACATATTCTATTTTTTTGCTGAGTGGACTGATCATGGACCCATTCAAGTTGACTGGGTCTGGATCCGTCTCTGGTAGCCACACGGATGTTGCCCGTGCATTGGGCACCGCAAATTGTACGGACAGCCGGGCAGCAGCTGTTTGCAGAAGCCCTTAAAGCAAGGAACCCTTTGTGAGCCTCGCAGGCCATTAGAAGGAGCGGGGAACGAGCGCCTGGAAGCAGGTAAGCTTGCCTTTAGAGGTCCGGCCAAGTAGGAGGAGGGGAGGAGTTTGCCAAAACCCCTTCCATTCTTGCACAACATCTATGATGTAAACTACATGGGGAAAGAATGTTTGCAGTAATTGTTTGTCCTCAATGCAGTGTGAATGCTCTTTAGATGATGTTAGAGGATCGCTATTCCATCTGTTTTCAGTTATCATCGATCTGCACTTGTTATGGCCCTACATCAGGCAATGTAGAATAATCATAAGCCAAAGACCCTTCATGTGGTCTTTATTCCTGCTCCACTAATTGCCCGCTTCTGCTGCAATTTTGCAGTAACTGGGCTGCAAGAGTGTACGTGAGTGTGGGTGGCTGGATGGGTGTAGTAGTAGATGTAATCACAGCTCTGAAGCTCCTTGGGCTGGCGTGCAGTGATGGGAAGTGGAGATCTTTTCTTCCCTTTTGGGAACACTGCAGTTCTGGGATCCTCCTTCTTGATTACGGTTGAGGTGCCCTTGATGGTGAAGGTTTTGAGGTTTAAGGCACATCCCGGTTGTCATGATGCCTGCACTTTCACGGTGCGCCCTCCATTCATTTCAATTGGACTGCCGCATATAGCGCTCCCATAGGAATGAATGGAGGGCGGCCATGCATGCGCAGTGTGCCCTCCTTCACTTTGTGTCTCTGTTCTATAGATGGGTGCGGGTCCCACCTCCTAGCGATATGCCCCCAACGTCTGATAACACCATTAATCTTAGGGTACTTTCACACTTGCGCTAAAGTTTTCTGGTATTGAGTTCTGTTCCTAGGGGCTCAATACCGGAAAAAAACTGATTAGTTTTATCCTCATGCATTCTGAATAGAGAGAAATCTATTCAGTATGCATCAGGATGTCTTCAGTTCAGTCACTGAACGTTTTTTGGACGGAGAAAATACAGCAGCATGCTGCAGTATTTTCTCTGTCCAAAATGCCGGAACACTTGCCATTATTATTTTCCATTGAAATGCATTAATGCCAAGTGTTCCGGAAAAACGGATCCGGTTTTGCGGTCTGCGCATGTGCAGATATTTAAAAATGTGAAAAAGATAAATACCGGATCCATTTTTCCAGATGACAACCGGAGAGACAGATCCGGTATTGCAATGCATTTGTGAGATGGATCCGCATCCGGATCCATCTACAAATGGTATCCGTTTGCATACAGATTGACAGATCCGACAGGCAGTTCCAGCGACGGAACTGCCTGCCGGAATCCAACAACGCAAGTGTGAAAGTACCCTTATATCAAACACGTGAAAGCTCACAAGCTCACTTTTTTTTGTCTGCTTATATAGTTGCAACTCCCGACCAACTTCAAATCAGACTACTGATTTATTCTTCTGAATTTAAAGGACTGAACTAAACACTGGCTAGTTAACCTCTTCTGATTAGTCAACCACACCCCTAAAAAGATAGTGATCTGGACTCCATCAACAGTACTACTCATGTATTACAGTAGATAATGGTCGAAAGTAGGGGTCACAGATTTCCTTTAAAATCTCATCCACTTTCCTGTACTGTTGCAGATGTACTGCACAAAAGTCCATAGTAGCAAATCCAAGTGTCAACCCATACTAATATTTACAAAAGTAGTGAAATACTGAGAAGATTTGTATGCAGTATTGCAGAGTATCACACATTCAGAATGCATTGTTCATCAAATGACAATCATTTCTCTATAATTACTTTGTCTAATAGCACGCCCAAATTGAATTTGGTCTGGTGCACATCTTCAGGCTCTTTGTATCCCAGTAAGGGAAAAGCAAAAATCAAGGTAACTAGTATATTGTATGGATTGTGTAAAGTAATTCTTCAAAGGGTTTTTCAGGTTTGCATAAATATCCTTTAAAATGATCATTTTAAAAGGTAGTTGTAATTTTGTAATGTATCTCTTTTACCTTTATTGCTTAATCCCGTTCTGGACTGTGGTCAAGGGCGTAACTACCATAGCGGCAGATCATGCGACTGCTATGGGGCCCAGGACAAGAGGGGGCCCAGTGTTAGTTGGGATTATCTCCTCTTCTACTGGAGGTGAAAACTTGGTCAGGACTCTACCCTCTAAAGGAACAACTTTTAGCAAATGAAGCAGTGGAAAAAATGGCCCAACACTCATTGAAAGGGGTTTAGGCAGACCCCTTCTGTCCTGGGGAGGGGGGGGACTGGTTTGATTCTTGCTATGGGGCCCTTATTTTTCTATGTACGCCACTGGCTGTGGTCACATGACCCTGTCCATGTAGCTCTTCGTCCATCGTACTGTGAAAGTAGCAAGAGGGGAAGTGATAGGGGAGTGTCTATGTAACTAGCTGGGTGGGAGGAGCTATAAACTAGCTGGGTGTTGTTAAGGGAAGTGATAGGGGAGTGTCTATGTAACTAGTTGCGTGGGAGGAGCTATAAACTAACTGGGTGTTGTTAGGGGAAGTGATAGGTGAGTGTCTATGTAACTGAGTGGGAGGAGCTATAAACTAGCTGGGTGTTAGGGGCAGTGATGGGGGAGTGTCTATGTAACTGAGTGGGAGGAGCTATAAACTAGCTGGGTGTTAGGGGCAGTGATAGGGGAGTGTCTATGTAACTAGCTGGGTGGGAGGAGCTATAAACTAGCTGGGCATTGGTAGCGGTGGTGCTGGACCTATGACAGAGGAAGGAGAAGCATCATGGGTTTGGTTGAATACAGCAACAGGAAGTGATAAATACAGGATGGAAACAGACCACAGCAATTGGTTTAACAGGTCAGGAGGGTCCAAAAGCATAGCAAAGATGTACATAAGGTAAACAACTACATGAGCATATCTGTTAAAAACCATAGTAATCCTAGAAACCTCTTTAAAGATGGAGGATAAGATCACAGACAATGTGACCATCTATATAACTGGACAGAAACTGAGGAGATGCCATAATACCCCGAAGGGAGAACCCTAGACACTATTGAAAAAGAGAAGGAAAAAGGTATCTTTCATCTTTCAAAATATACTCTTAAACCAAATGAACTACAGTTACTAAGCAAAGGCTTATCTTTCTGTCCCACCAGTGGTCCTACTCTGTTTGAATTGTTTATTTACCTCAACCAATTCATCCGGGAGCTAAGGCTACTTTCACACTCATCCATTCAGGGCTCTCACAAGCGGTCCAAAGTGGATCAGTTTGGAAAAGGATCTGCTCAGAATGCATCAGTTTGCATCAGTTCACTATCCATTCCACTTTGGAGATGGACACCAAAACGCTACTTGTAGCGTTTTGGTGTCTGTCTGATGAAACTGAGCCAAACGGATCCGTCCTGGCACACAATGTAAGTCAATGGGGACAGGTCCGTTTTCACACAATCTGGCACAATAGAAAACAGATCCGTCCTCCATGGTCTTTAAATGGTGCTCAAGACGGATCCGTCTTGGCTATGCTAAAGATAATACAAATGGATCCGTTCTGAACGGATGCAGACGGTTGTACTATCTGAACGGACCTGTCCATGACAAATCCGCACAAAACGTGAGTGTGAAAGTAGCCTAACTCTAAAACGACACTTTACCATCAAAGAACATTCTTCACTAGGACAGAAAGATAAAAGTCACTGTATCTCCAGAGAGACCACTCTGCCCCAGACTTCCTCTGACATAATTATACAACCTACATCGCATAACCTCATCCCGATACCTTCCAATTTAAAAAACAAATCTACCTTTTATCCCCTAGAAAATAGAGGCCCCCATCTTGAGAGCTTCTACAATATGGTTCTAGATAATCTGAAAGCTATGACTATCCCGGATCAGAGAGATCCTTTCCCGACACCTTCCAACAATTTAAGCCCCAGTGAGAAAAGAACCCAGAATAGCCTCAGACAATAATAAAGATATTATCAAGAATTCTGATAAAGGGGGAGGTATTGTCATTATGGATTACGACTATTACATAAAAGAATCAAACAAAATACTATCTGACCATGAATATTTTAAGATTCTCAAAAAATCCTTGTTAGAACTCATTGATTTCGGGTTTCAATCTGGAATTATAGATAAAAAAAGAAAATAAATTTCTTACGATACTTCATCCATCTATATCTCGATTCTATTTCCTGCCCAAGATCCATAAATCCATTGAAAAACCTCCAGGGAGACATAATATCTGGTAATGGCTCTCTCACATCCAATCTTTCAGCCTATGTAGATAATTTTCTTCAAAAATATGTTGTACAACTCCCCTCATATCTGAGAGATACTACCCATACACTATGGAAGAAGGCTTCATTTGGGTCACCTTAGATGTATCCTCCCTCTATAGTAGCGTTAAACACAATCTAGGAGTCAGAAGCTTTCTCAGAGCAGATCCCATTATGCCCAAGTTCCAAAAAGAATTCCTTGTGAGAGCTATTGAATTTATATTACACCATAATTACTTCACTTTCAATGAGGTTTTTTATATTCAAGAGAAGGGGACCGCGATGGGTACTAAGTTCGCCCCCTCATATGCAAACTTCTTCATGGGGCTTTTTGAAGACAAATTTGGTCTTCTCTCCCACCCCAATATTAGGTTCTTTCGTCGGTACATCAATGACATTATCTTTATTTGGGAAGGAAGTATAGAGAAACTCCTATTGTTTAATGAAAAACTGGATACGAATGATCGGGGACTGTCATTTAGTCTAGAATATAGTTACACGGAAGTTATCTTCCTAGACATCCACCTTACCTCAATATCAGATAAAATCATTACCAAAACTAATTTAAAAAAAGTAGATGCCAACAGTTTATTTGAAGTGGAAAAGGAACATTCCCCTCAGTCAAATGAAAAGAATCAGAATGAACTGCTTGAATGATCGCATTATGAAACAACAACTTCAGACTCTCCAATATCATTTCAAAGAGAAAGGCTATCCTAAAACAACTTATAAAGGAGTCCATTAAGAGAATCTTAAGAGAGAACCAAAAGGAAGCCTTGAAACCAAAACATACAGGGGCAAAAAAGCCCCAACATGCAATCCTCAAAGATTCTCAATGAACCTTATAACTAGGTACACTCAAAACATATAGCGATTAGACAAATGTTCATTAAACACTGGGGGTACTTAAAAAAAATCCTATCTTATATAACAAACTACCCAGCCTCCCAATCATCTCCTATAGAAGAGCACAAACTCTGAAAAATATCATTGCGACATCTTGCCCCAAGGTACAGAAAGGCAAAAAATGTGCACACTCCTTTTTAACAACAAGTAACCCCACTAGAAAAGGGGTGTTCAGATGCAATATCAGGAGATGCAAATGCTGCAACATAATCACTCACAATAAAAAAGAAATCAATATTCCTCCCTCTAATGAAATATTTACTTTAAAACACAAAATGAATTATGGGACAAACAATGTGGTCTACCTCTTACAATGTCCCTGTAACTTACAATAGATAGGTAGGACCACTCAAACTCTCCGAGAGAGAATGAACGAACATCGTTCAAACATTAATCGAAAAGTACTTACACATAGCGTTTCCAGACACTTTTACATCTGCCACGAGAGTGACCCCTCCCTCCTTAGAGTTACCCCTTTGGAGTAAATTCCCCTATCTTATCAATTACTATGTAGAAAGGAGGTGTATTGGATATACCGTCTTAATACTTTATATCCCTTTAGAACGAATCACTAGAATATGTAAATTATTAGCCTCGAAAGACATTTGGCTAGAATATGCGAATCATTAGCCCCATAAGACATTTTACTAATAACCTCGGGTGCCAAAATAAGGTATTTTTACCTCGAGTACCAAAATATATAACAAATATTTTTACTCAAAGACCTTCCCCTGTGATATAATACCCAATATTTATGACTGTACCCTCTGCTATATTCCACTGCGCCATTTTTGTTTTGTTTTCATCTACAATATTTTCTTCCATTTATTCATTTATCTATTTATTGATTTATTTATCTACTTATCTATTGTTTAATTGATTGTATAAATCCACAATATAACCACATGCAATGTCAGATAATACCGATTCTGATTCTTTTTAACCTAGAAAACCATGTTTATAGAATCTACAATAGTGACCTTAGTATACCTATCTTTGGTCCCTTTATTATCGTTTAAGGATATATCTTTTGTTTAAATATTTATTTATTTTAATATTTATTTCCATATTGGATCAATTTTATCTATTTATTTATTCATTATTTTATTGGACTGTGTTATCATGATTTTTCTTTATTTATTTATCCTGATTTGTTTGTTTTTTCCCCAATAATCATTTACAAATGTCAATATTTCATTATATATACAGTGTATATATATATATATATATATATATATATATATATAATGTCACACAATACATCAACCGAGTATTAATATCACTACTCGCAAAATACCCCCTCCGTTCCTGATTGATGTCTCATGCTCCGGTCGGTGTGCTCCATGACTTAAAATCCAAACAACATCAGTGCAGCACTGGATGAAAGATGCAAGGGTCTGTCAAGAGTTAAGAAAGTCATTGACCTTTTATACACGCCCTCTCATTACAAGCAAAAAGATCCCCTAGGTGAAGATGGTTACCTTTAATAGCCATTGTAACCGTTTTGTGTCAAGTTGTGTGCATGTTATCAGGCCAAATCACCATGGTATGTAAACTTTTGATCAGGGCCATTTTGGTAGTTTGTGTTGTAATTATGATTTAAAAAGAGTAAACACAGTTGTTTGACAATAAATAGCTTCATCCAACCACTAACAATGAGTGAAAGAAAAGGTTTTGTGTTTCTATAAGATTAAAGGACCTTAACATGTATAGCTTGGAAGAAAGACGAGACAGAGGGGATATGATATAAACTTTTAAATACATAAAGGGAATCAACAAGGTAAAAGAGGAGAGACTATTTAAAAGAAGAAAAACTGCTACAAGAGGACATAGTTTTAAATTAGAGGGGCAAAGGTTTAAAAGTAATATCAGGAAGTATTACTTTACTGAGAGCGTAGTGGATGCATGGAATAGCCTTCCTGCAGAAGTGGCAGCTGCAAATACTGTGGAGGAGTTTAAGCATGCATGGGATAGGCATAAGGCCATCCTTCATATAAGATAGGGCCAGGGGCTATCCATAGTATTCAGTATATTGGGCAGAATAGATGGGCCAAATGGTTCTTATCTGCTGACACATTCTATGTTTCTATCATTCATATTCTCTGAACAATGGTTAAGAAATCATAAATTCTGCAAGGGTATGTAAACTTATGAGCACAACTGTATATCCACACGCAAGTCTCTGATATCTACTTTGAAGATTGTTTTCGGTGACATACAGTGGTTTGGTGCCTTCTTTGTGGCTATTTTTTCTTATTTTTTCCTCCTTTTGTTGTATAATACACTGGAGCAGCTTTGATTCTTGAATCATGGTCAGGAACTACTATTTTATTAAGTATAATTTAACATTTCCAAAATATAAAGTGAATGCCACCATGGCTACTGAGATATGAAATACGGATCATAAAAGGATGACTTTGGGTTGGCTATTCAGTGTGATCTCTGTAAGTGTTCCTTGATGAAACTGGTAAATCTTTGGCTCTACGATTAGAAAGGTCAGAATTTTACACCGCTCTCTAATGAATTGTTCAGACCCACCAGACACATGAATGCCTAATAACCTGTGCTATTATTGGTGTCCGTGCTCATCTTGCTTTTCCAGCAGTTAATTCTACCAGCCATTTGAAGTTCACCAGCAGGGAAAGAAACAAATTGCTATCACTAACGACAGTTTCAATAAGTTCTTTGGCCATCTCCAACCTTTCAAACACCTTTCATAGCTTTGCAATTTCGCTTCAACTGATCATCAAAATGGGTTTTGCTTTTCAAACAGGCCTGTAGCTGCTGCACGGGCAAATATAGTTTTACATGCTAGTCACTGAAACCAATGGTCATCCATCTAATATATGGACTGCTTAATGCCTTCCAGACCCTGCCATGTTTCACCTTCCTGACCCTGCCTAATTTTATATAAAGTGACATGTCATATTTGCCATAATAACTTTGGAATACTTTTACTTATCCAAGCCGTTCTGAGTTTGTTTTCTCATAACATATTTTGCTTCATGTTAGTGGTAAATTTGAGTCGATATGTTTGACATTTTTTTTTTTTTTAAATCCCAAATTTACATAAAATTTTGGAAAAAAATAGCTATTTTGTAAATTTGAATTTCTCTGCTTATAAGGTAGAGTGATACCTCAAAAATAGTTATTAATTAACATTCACCATATGTCTACTTTCTATTGGCATAATTTTGTAAATGTAATTTATTTTTTAGGATGTTAAAAGGCTTAGAATTTTAGAAGAAATTTTTTAAATTTTCCAAAATATATTTTTTTTCCAAAACTGACTTTTTAAAAGGATTTTATACACTACAACACTAAAAAATTATTTTTTTGCGCAGATTTTCATATTTTTTTTGTAACATAGCAAGTATTATTGCAAAACAAACCTCAATATTTATTACACGGATTTGGCAGTTTACACAAACACTCCATATATGGTCATAAATTGCTGTATGGGCACAGCGCAGGGCTCAGAAGGGAAGGGGCACATATGGTTTTTGGAGGGCAGATTTTGCTGGGATGGTTTTTAGGTGCTATGTTATATTTGAAGAGACACTGAGGTACCCCTACAGTAGAAACACCCAAAAAGTGACCCTATTTTGGAGACTACGCCCCCCAAGGAATTTTTTTTGAGAGGTGTAGTGAGCGCTTTGACCCAAAAGGAGTTTCATAGAATTTAGAGATACTTGGCTGTGAAAATAAAAAAATTAATTTCTTCAAATAATATTTTACCTTTGTCCCAAATGTTTCATTTTTACAAGGAGTAACAAGAGAAAAAGCTTAACAATTTGTTAAGCATTTTTTTTGTACTCCTTCCCTTCTGAGTACACAAAACACAGAAGGAAAGGAGTGCCATTTGGCTTTTGGATGGCAGATTTTGCTGGAATGGTTTTTAGGCTCCACATTACTTTTGAAGAGAACCTCTACAGTGAAAACACCCAAAAAGGAATTTATGGAGGAATATAGTGAGTGCTTTAACCCCACAGGCATTTAATTTTTTTGATAACAAAACCCTTCAAGGAATTCAACTAGGCAGGGGTTCACCGCCAATTAGGCAAACTGAGACGATTGCCTCAGGCACCACAAGGTAGGGGCAAGAGG